>NW_028258316.1:6474655-6626896 GCF_053883595.1 Heterocephalus glaber | reverse complement strand
TCTGTTTCTTTATTCATGAGGGTGAGCGGTTTTGACAAATCCTTCTAGGTTGCATGGGTTTCTTCTCTGGATCACCCATCCATTCTTCACCTGTTGTAACTGTGTTCCTTCTGTCTTTCACTGACTGGTGGCAGGGGTGTTTATTTATTAAGGGCACTAACCTTCCGTATATGCGGCAAGTGTTTTTCTCCCAGCCGGCCATGCATTTTTAAACTCTGTGGTGTCTTTTCCACTTACACGCTGACCTGGGCGCCCTCGAAGGTCATGCTTCTCATTGATATTGAGCTGGCTTACATGAACACCAACCATGAAGACTTCATAGGCTTTGCCAAGTGAGTGCTTCCCGGGCAGCGGAGGGAACCCTCGGGTGCAGGTGCGACTGTGTGTGTCGAGTGCAGGGCTACCAGGTTAACCCAGAGCACCAGGCACTGGGGCCGGACCTCTGGAGAGGAGAGCCCTTGAGACTCCTCCCCTCTGTCCCATTAGTGCTCAGCAGAGGAGTAACCAGATGAACAAGAAGAAGGCTTCCGGGAACCAGGTGAGTGCGCCCCAGCGCCCCAGCCCGAGGGATGGAGGGTGCCAGACAGACGGACGCGGCCAAGCTCTGAGAACCCCCTCCCCCAAGGGCAAGGGTCCCATGGGGGCCAGGGAGCCTGTCATCTGCCAGCCACAAGCCTCCCACTCTGCCTCAGTAACCCTCTCTCCTCTCTCCCGATGCTTCTCGTGGTTGCTATGGTTACCTCTTTGCAGGATGAGATTCTGGTGAGTATCAGGACTGGGGCTCTGGGCTTGTGCAGTGAGGGGGAGGAAGGGGTCCTTTGGTAGTCGGGGGCCACAGAGGGCAAGAGGTCACCTTTTGGCTTGAACCACTTGCACACGCCAGTGCATGAGCCTTCCACGCCCGCTCAGGCCAGAGCAAGGCCTGACCACACGCACAGTTCCATCTGCCCATCCAGCCACATGTGTGAGCCTGGCTTCTGCTCCAAGCAGAGCTAGACTGTGTGGAGGTGGCCTGGCACTAGGCATAAACATCTCCATAAACATAAACATCTGCTGATGGATGGCTGGGTGAACGGATGGGTGAATGGCTATGTGAGAGACATTTTTAGGAAGCTGACAGCTCCTCCACCAGAGAGTTGAACAAAAAGATGAGTGCAAAGTCAAGACAAGCCCCTCTCCACCTGGCTTCCTGCTCTCTGTCCTTCAGATGCCTGCAGAAACCTTCCCACATCAAAAGCCCTGCTCCACCCCAGTTGTACACAGGAGCCCTAGGCCTCAGCGCTACCCATGAGTTCCAGACACTATAGTTGCCTCACAGGAAGCTATGCATTTGTGAGATGTTTCCCTCCCGGACTCCAAAGGGGAGGCTGGGCCTGATGAAGCATGAAATGAGGGATGCGAATAACGTCACGGGAAGCTCGGCTGAGACCTGGGCCTCAGGCAGGGCCCTGCTGAGGTCCCCAGAGCCCCAGGCAGAGTGGAAGTCACCATGCTGGAAGGACTAGGAAGAAGGGGGCCTGGATAGTCCACATGCTCAGCCTCTTTGCTCTGCCTTCCTGGGCCTGGGTCGAAGATTCTAGAACCACACCAGTGTAGCACTCACCTGTTTGTGTCAGCACTGACTGTCTGCAAGGAGCTAGGGTATAAACAGGACAGTTTATGACTCCAGCTGGATGTGGTGGCGCAAGCCTATAATTCCAGCACTCAGGTTGAGGCAGAAGGATCACCATGAGTTCGAGGCCAGCCTAGGGTACATAGTGAGCTCAAGAGCAGCCTAAACTACACAGCAAGACCCTGTCTCAAAAAAAAAAAAAAAAAAAAAAGAGGGCCGGGGATTTAGCTCAGTGGTTTCATCTCCTGCTGCGCAAGTGTAAGGACCCAAGTTCGATCCCCAGTACCAAAAAAGAAAAAATACACATATACAGAGGTATTTTAAAATTGGGGTCATTTTTATATAGAAGAAAACCTAAGAGAGTGATCAAAGATTATTACTACAAGGAACGTGATTTACACTGGGGCCTTCCTGGGAATAGAAACTCTGAGCTGATACCCACAGAATGATTTAGGTATTTGCCAGGTGAAAAGGAAGAAGTGCCTTCTAGCATGTGCAAAGTCCCTGAGGTCAGAAACAAGTCTTAGACTAGCTTAGACCTTCAACTTAAAACATACTTGGGGTTGTCTTGCCCAGTCAGCTATAAAACTCTGCAAACTTCAAGCAAGCAGAGCTCACTTACGTGCTAAAAGGGGAGCTCATCCAGAACCGAAGTCACCAGTCCCTTGCTCAGACAGAAGGTCTTCACCCTGAGCTGCGCTCTGCCTTCCCCTGCCGTCCTCTCTGGTCCCTTGGGGGTCAAGCCAGGCAGGTCTGGCCCCCACCCTCCCTGACCAGCCAGGCCTCCAGCATTGGGGGAAGGGTGGGCTTTGGATGCCTCTGTTTGCCCACCCTTCTCCACGGGGAAGCCCAGGCCCCACGTACTGAACTCCTGCGCCCCCTCCCCCAGGTCATCCGGAAGGGCTGGCTGACCATCAACAACATTGGCATCATGAAGGGGGGCTCCAAGGAGTACTGGTTTGTGCTCACCGCTGAGAACCTGTCCTGGTATAAGGATGACGAGGTGAGTGGAGGGGCCACTGGTTATCACAGGGTTGGGCTGGTGGCCTGGGGTGGACCGGATCAGGATACGGGAGACCTGTGGGTGAAGGTGGGGCGCAGGGACCAGCAGCTTGCTGTGTCGGGGCTCTGGAGGAGGTACTCTGTCCTCCACATTGGCAGGAGAGGGTGGCCCGGCAGAACCGGGGACGTGGGGCTGAGCACCCTGGAGAAGGTGGGCAGAGGCGCTGGGTGCCCCTCCCTGCCCGAAGCCCAGTGGCCCTTCCTGTTTTCTTGCTCCAGGGCGTGCCGCCTCCTCTGTGGCCCCCACAGGCCATGACACACACAAATCCAGCTGCCAGACACCCGGTTAACCCCTGCACCCCAGTCCCCTAGGTCCCTTCCTCCAGGGGAGCTGTGCAGGGTGCCCCTAGGCCAAGGGGCAAGGGGTGATGGTGCCCTGCAGGGCCACCCCCTAAAACACCTCCCCGACGGCCAGGGTACCCAGAAGCCGCTGCCACCTCCTTCCCCTGCTGCTGGTCTCCTTTAAGAGTGAGTCTGTTTGGCTTCCACATCTGGATTCCAGAGGTGACCAGAGAGAGCGGGAGGTTTGGGGGTTGTGCTAATGAACTCCAGCTGGCCAAACCGTGGGGGAAGGGACCCTCTTCTTCCTGAGGGGCTGTTGGAGATAGGGTGCCCTCAGAGGGGAAGCGGGGCTTCGATGGGGTGATTTTGCTCTCCGTGCCTCCTTCTTGGTCCCTGTCTCCTCCAAGCCTGCCCTGGGCAGGGTCCCCACCTCCCTACCTTGAGTTGGACCCTCTGCTGTCACCAGCAGGGGCGCCAAGCCATGTGGACCTCATTACCCCAACCCTGGCCTCTTCCCCAGCCTGGGGGCCCCTGAAAGAGATGAAGTGGCGTGGGATCCGGGTAGGGGGTTGGCTTCCGGCTCTGTCACCCTGGCAGGCGCCATAGACACCCTCGTGGGTCTGGGGCTCCTATATCGGGGCTCTTTACACAGGGCCGGGGGATGGTGTGACCTGGGGCTAAGGGCCCCTGGGGAGGGCGAGCATAACTGAGGGGTCCCCTGTCCTCATCCCCTAGGGTGTGGGTCTTTTTTGAGCCCTGTGTGTGCCTTTGAGCTTTGGTGTGTGTGAAAACTGGCTGCGTTGTGTATGTGGGGCTGCATGTGCACTCGTGTAACTTGTATGTGTTGTGCCGGGTGCTTCGTAGGTGAAGGTGTTGGGGTGGAAGCACTAGGATGAGTGTGTATGCTGCAGTGCGACTCCTGGTGTGCATGCAATGCCTGAGTGTGAGGGCAACGGGTGGGGAGGGGGCTCGGGAGGGAGGCTCTGAGTGTGGGGTATTGGAGAATTCAGGTCTGTGTTGGGGTGGGGTGGGGGAGGGGCCGGTTCCATTGTGAGGCTGTGTGTCTGGGTGTGTGTGCGCGTGTGTGCATGCACTTGTGATGTGCGTGTGTGCCTGAGGTGTGGATGTGAGCTTTAAAATCTGGGTGTGCAGATAAATGTGCCCGAGCTCCGGTGGGGTGAATGTCAAGGTGCGTGGGTGGGGTGTCAGTGGATTTTGGCACTAAGACCACTGAGGACCTGGAGGTGCTGGGCTTGAGGACGGGAGTCTGGCCTCCCGGTCCATCCAGCTGCCTGCTCTCTGGTCTTCAGGGTGAGGCAGGCCCCCAGGCAGACAGACCCACACCCCCAGCTCCCCAGGACCCCGTCTTCTCTGTCTCTCTGTCTTCCTCCCCCGCCCACCCACCGGCACCACTACCCCAGCAGGGTGGTACCCCCAGCCCTCTGCACCTTCTTCCCACCCACCCTGTGCCCCCCAACCCCCGGGCCCCAATTCCATGCTCCGGATCTGGGATGGCAGGCGGGGATCAGTCCAGCTCTCCAGCGGCGGCGCCGAGGGTCTAACCCAGCCCAGCCTAACCAATGTGCAGACTACTGTACAATTTGGGAGTCCTGAACAGATAGTCTAAACACTGGGTAGACGGAGTGGAGGTGTCCTCAGGTCTATCCCGGCAGCAGTGTCTGTCCATCCATCCAGTGGGAGCTTCGACCCCTTCCCCTGGATATCCAAGGCCCCCCAGTCCCAGCCTGTGTCCTCCCAGCCCGGCTAGCCTCGGTCCCTCTCTGCTGCGACTCCCCTTCTGCCTCCTTTGACGTGGCAGGGGTGAGCGCGGGAGCTGGGCTGGGAGGAGGGGCCTGGGGAGGGGGCCGGCGGCAGGAAGGGAGGGCTGGCCAAGGAGGCCGCTCCCACCTAGTGTCCAACCCGAAGCGAAGCGCAGGCAGCAGCGGCGGCGACGGCGGCAGGGCCTCCCTCAAATGGTTCCAGATGTTGTCTGGCCGTGTGTGCAACTTCCTCCTCTCCTCCCCCAGCCGTCCTCTGGGGCTCCGGGCCACCCGCCTGGCATAAAGAGGGCTTTATGTGGCTGCATGGGCCAGGAGGGTGTGGGGGGCAGAGAGGGTGGGGAGGATGACGCCAAGATGGAGGAGTGAGGTCCCCCAACCCAGCCCCCGACCCAAGATCCTGGACTAGTCTTGTGCCTGAGCCCTTTGAGCCCCATAGATGCCATCCCTCCAACATAGGTCCAGGCAAGTAGGATGCAATCAGCAGAACCCCATTGTGGGGTACCTACTGCTTCCCAAGATCCCTCAAGCCCTCCCCCGGGACACAGCAGCAGACAGCCACATCTGTTCCCAGACACACATAGCCCCTTCCACACAGCTCTAGATAAAGCCTCTTGTACACGCGGATCGCAGGTGTCCCCATGGAACAGGTTCCATGGGATACCCACGCAACACCAGGTGTGCACAGTTGCCACACACACCCACGTAGTGCACAGACCCCCACAGGATGCACAAACATGGTCACACTGACTCCTGATCGTGTAGGACACCTCCCCACACACACACGTGCACACACATGCATGGTGATGTGTTTGGGCGTGCCCATGCTCAGACAAGCACACAACTAAACATGTGCACACCCAACCACACGCGTGAATGTCCGCCGCACGCACACACAAACTGCAGGCCTGTGCCGTGTGTCTGGTCGCTACCACATGGGTGGCCAGGGGACTGGGCTGGCAGCCCCCCTTCCTTGGGTCTGCAGTCCGGAAATGAAGTCAGGGGCGGCCAGGCCAGGCTGACAGCAGTTCCCTGAGCAATCGGTCCCTCCTGGGCCACCTGGCCCGCCTCCAGATCTTCTTAAGGTTGGAGGTGGGAACCTCCTAAGCCCTCACCAGCTCCTTGGGCACTGTCGGATATGTAAGGTGCATGGGGCTGGCTCGAAAGCCCCAAGGCCAGGGTGTCCAGCCCAGCCAGGGCCCCTTGACCAGGCCTTATCCGGCTGGTGTCCAGGCACCCTCCAGCACAAAGTGCTCTTAGGGATCGAGGCGTGGCGGTGCCAGCCTTCCCCATGGCTCCTGTCTCTGCCCGCAGGAGAAAGAGAAGAAATACATGCTGTCTGTGGACAACCTGAAGCTGCGCGACGTGGAGAAGGGCTTCATGTCGAGCAAGCACATCTTCGCCCTCTTCAACACGGAGCAGAGGTGCTTGCCCCAGACCCCCCCACTGGGAGAAGCGGGGCACACAGTCCGTGCATCAGGAGAGGCACCTGGCCCAGGGCTCATAGCGAGCCATTCACTTAACAGACACCCACTAAGTTTCTACTTGACATGGTGTTAGATCACTGCCCTCCCCTTCCACTCCCTCCTCCCTTCCTTCCCTCCTTCTATTCTCTTTCCTTCTTCCTTCCTTCTTCCTCCCCTTCTTCCCTCTCTCCTCTCTCCCTTTCACAGCCACTTGTCAGTGCCTGGTATGCATGAGACCTTCCGCCAGGCACTGGAGACAAATAAGAGACCTGGTTGACCCTGTCCCCCTGTGCCCACGACTCCAGCGGCAGGACTGGGCCTCTCACCTCCCTGTCCCAGCCCCTTCTCTCTCCTACTGAGGGGGTCCTTAGAAAGCCAGAGTCAGGGCTGATGGAGGTCTTATGGGTGTCCGTTTTATGGGGACTCAGTCCCTTTCTAAGCATTTTACTGCTCATTGAAGCCTCCCAGTGACCATAGGAGACAGGAGCTATTGTTGTTGTTGTTGTTGTTGTTGTTGTTGTTTTGGTTTTTGGAAATCAGGTCTCCCTGTGCAGTCCAGGTTGGCCTTGAACTCACTATGTAGCCCAGGCTGGCCCCAAACTCTTGGCAGTCCTCCTGCCTCCGCCTCTTGAGTGCTGGGATTGCAAGCATGCGCCACCCCACCCAATTTGGAACTGTTATTAACCTATCTTCCAGATGAGGAAACTGAGGCCTGGAGAGGAGAGTGGCCTTTCCCAGGGTCCCAAGGTTAGGAAACAAGAAGACTGGGGCTGGACCTGATAGCACCAAAGTCCAGGCCTTCCCTTAACCCCTGAGGAGACCAATACTTCGCCCACCTTCCCTCCCCACCCACCCTGTCTTGCAGGAATGTCTACAAGGATTATCGGCAGCTGGAACTGGCCTGCGAGACACAGGAGGAGGTGGACAGCTGGAAGGCCTCCTTCCTGCGGGCTGGCGTATACCCTGAGCGTGTTGGGGTGAGTGGCAGGGTGGGGAGGGGAAGGCACCACCCTCAGTCATGCCACGATTCCGAGCACTGCCATGGCCGGCAGAGAGCTGGCATCCCCCCTACCCCCTACCCGCACTGGGTGGGGTCAGCGTGAACCCCCGGTCTCCCACCCTCTGCAGCAACAGTTTTATGGGGCCCCTTACCTGCCCCATAAGCACTTCAGCACCCCTGTTGGATGATGGCCGTTTCCAGCTGCTTCACTCTTTCTCCCCTTTCACTGGGAAGTGCAGAGTTACCTCAGAGTTGGGGTGCAGAGTCCAGGTGCACTCAGTCCCTCCCCTTTTCCTCTCTGTGTCTCTGTTTCTGCGCCCCTGGTGGCGGTGGTGGTGGCACTGATGGTGGCGGCAATGCTGCTGTGCTGGCCTCTGTGGCTCCGTGTGGACCTCCCAGGACAAGGAGAAAGTGAGTGTGCCCACCCTTGCCTCCTGCCAGCTGCCTCCAGCCTGGCACCAGCTCTGGCCTTGTCTTCAAGCAAGGGAGCTTGAAGATGTCCTTTTTAATGTCTGCATTGAGAAACTGAGGCAGTTTCTAGGCACTAGAGTCAGAGCCAAGACAAGGGCTACTGAGAGGAGTCTGGGGTCCTGGGAGGTACAGGGTGGGCAGACTGAGGTCCTCGGGATGCTCAGAGCCTGGGCCTGGCCACACTGATGCCCTTCTGTCCCCAATGGCAGGCCAGTGAGACGGAGGAGAACGGCTCTGACAGCTTCATGCACTCCATGGACCCTCAGCTGGAGCGGCAGGTGGAGACCATCCGGAACCTGGTGGACTCGTACATGGCCATTGTCAACAAGACTGTGCGGGACCTCATGCCGAAGACCATCATGCACCTCATGATCAACAACGTGCGTGCTTCGCCGGGGGCCAGGGTGGCGGGAGGTGGGGGGTGCTGTGGAACCAAGCCCAGGAGACACTGAGCAGCCCAACACAGCCAGGCCTAGGAGGGAGTCCAGGTCCAGACCGGAGCTGCCTGGGAGAAAAGGAATGTGGCCTTCATCTGTAATTTTACATTTTATAATAGCCATGGTGGAAGAAATGCAAGGGCTGATGAAACACTACAATGAGTGCTTAAATTTTAAAAAATTTGTTGGTGTGATAGCTCACGACTGTAATCCCAGATCTCAGGAGCCTGAGGCAGGAGGATAGCCGCAAGTTCCAGGCCAGCCAGGGCTATGTAGGGAATTCAAGGCCAGCCTAAACTACATAGGGAGACCCTGTCTCAAAAAAAAAAAAAAAAAAAGGCTGGAGATTTAGCTCAGTGGTTTCGCCGCTGCTGGGCAAGCACAAGGACCCGAGTTCAATCCCCAGTACCAAAAAGAAAAAAAAAAATGGCACAAATGATGAATACATGTGTTTGGAACAAGGGGGAGTATTTTGGGAAGGATTAATGGCAATGTGTCATTGACTGTAATAGTTTTTAAAAATTAAACATTCACTGTAGTTTTTTATCACACCTTGTGAAAAGATAGCTGAATATGTACTTTAGTGGTAGAGTTTGCAGTTAGCATGCCCAAGGCCCTGGGTTCTGGGTGTGATCCCCAACACTACAATAAAAAAAAAAGACTTAATTTTAATAATGTATATTTTAAGCCCAGAATACCCAAAAATTATTTTTCAGCATCTAGAAAACATTAACATATTTTACATGCCTTTTTTCATACTAAGTTTTCCAAGTCCAATTCAGACATAGTTTCCATTGGAAATATAAATTTAGATTTCATGAAATTTACAGTTGAAGCCAGGCATGGTGGTGCACACCTTTAATCCCACCACTTGGGAGGCTGAGGCAGGAGGTCTCCTCAAGTTTGAGGCCAACCTGGACTACATAGTGAGTTCAAGGCCAGTCTGAACTACACAGTGATACCTTATCTCAAAAAGAAAGAAAGAAAGAA
Source organism: Heterocephalus glaber (assembly GCF_053883595.1). Lineage (NCBI taxonomy): Eukaryota > Metazoa > Chordata > Mammalia > Rodentia > Bathyergidae > Heterocephalus > Heterocephalus glaber. Next base: position 6,617,798 of record NW_028258316.1, on the reverse strand, counting down.
AAAAAAATTAACAATTGAGGATTAAATGCAAATAAAGTGTGTGGCACATGGCAGATGGTCATTACATATTTGACCAAGAAGTAAATGAGACAGAAGCATTGAGTTAATACTCTGCAGCCTCCATGAATATTCCAAAGCCTGGCCAAGTAAACTTCTGGATATTTTAACCTAAATCTAATGTCAGCTATGGTGGCGCAGGTGTGTGATCCCAGCACTCAGGAGGCTGAGCCAAGAGGATCACAGCTAGTTTGAAGACAGCCTGAACTATGTAGCAAGACCCTGTCTCGGAAAAAAAACAAAAACAAAACACCACCCCTGCAAACAGAGACGTTTCACCCAATCCAGACACACATTTTCAGCGGTTTCTCTCTTCCTCAAGGGCTCAGAACATTTTAAACTATCAGCTTCCTTCCAAAGCTGAGTAGGCAGGTGTCCTGGTAGCATACTAGGTTCTGAGCCACCGTGGCCTGGACCGGGTGACTTTTCCTCTCTGGATGTCAGTGTCGCCCAACGGAGAAAGGAGCCTGGGGGTAGTCTTCGAGGTCAGGCGCAAAGTCTCATCTAAACCCAGGCCAGTGCAGGGTCCAGCACGGCCTGATGGGGTGGGCAGCGGGCCCAGGCACCAGGTCGCAGCCCCATCTCCTCTTTGCCCACTGTCCGCAGACCAAGGAGTTCATCTTCTCGGAGTTGCTGGCCAACCTGTACTCGTGCGGGGACCAGAACACGCTGATGGAGGAGTCTGCCGAGCAGGCGCAGCGGCGCGACGAGATGCTGCGCATGTACCACGCGCTGAAGGAGGCTCTCAGCATCATCGGCGACATCAACACGACCACCGTCAGCACGCCCATGCCCCCGCCCGTGGACGACTCCTGGCTGCAGGTGCAGAGCGTACCGGCCGGACGCAGGTACCAGGGCCGGTCCCCACGGCCCCAAAGCCCCCCAGCCCGGGGCCCGAGGGAGGAGGGCCGGGACCGGGCAGTGGCGCGCCCGCGTCACCGGGATGGCTCCCACCTGGAGCGAGGGGCGGAGCTTAGAACGGGGCGGGGCTTGTCGCTGGGCGGGGCTTGCCGTGGAGCGCTGGCTGCGGGGAGCGAGCTGGAACGTTGGAGGCGGGGCTTAGGCTCCGGGGATCACCTAGTGGCGGGTGGGGCGGGGGCTTGCTGCATGGGCGGGGCCGGCACTGGGCTGGGGGCGGGGCCTCCCACCGGCGCGGAGCCACTCATCTGGTTCTTGTTCCCGGCTCTCTGTCGCCCGCAGATCGCCCACGTCCAGCCCCACGCCGCAGCGCCGAGCCCCCGCCGTCCCCCCAGCCCGGCCCGGGTCGCGGGGCCCTGCTCCTGGGCCTCCGCCTGCTGGATCCGCCCTGGGGGGGGCGCCCCCCGTGCCCTCCAGGCCGGGGGCTTCCCCTGACCCCTTCGGTCCCCCTCCCCAGGTGCCCTCGCGCCCCAACCGTGCCCCGCCTGGGGTGCCCAGGTGAGTAGGGGCTGAGAGGCCACCGGGCGGGCAAGGCCGGGAGGGAGGTGGAGTCGGATCTGGAGCCCCGGCCCAGCGGGCAGAGCCGGCGCTCCCCTTCCCGGCGGAGCCGAGGCCGCAGGGAGCCTGACCCAGGGAGCGCTGAGTCCCCAAGGCGGTCGTTTCTGGGCAGGAGGCTGTGCGCTCGTCCCACCTGCCCTTTTCTTCTCAGCATTTGCATGGCGCTTCCCTCTTTTTTCACTCCTGGCCTCCCACATGTTGAGTTTCTCCTTTCCCCTTCTGTTTCCTCTCTCATTCTGTCCTCAACTCCTCTTCGAGCCCCTGGCAGCCTACCTCAGGTCTAGCGGTCTGGTCTGAGCCCAGATCCTCTCTGGACGTGTGGTACTCATTCAGTTTCATCCAGGGCTGCCTGATGCCCCCATTCCATAGCCCGGACTCGAGCTGTCCAAGGGGTGTCCAGCCTCTGGCCCATAGGAACAGAGGCCAGGCTATGACTGTGTGAGCAGCAAGGTGTGTGAGGTGCGTGTGGGCGTGCACACAGGTGTGAGTGTGAGCGTGGCACCCAGGCACGGGACAGCACAGGGAGCAGATGAAGAAGGGCCTGGGAGGCATTGCATCCTGGTGGCTTTTCTGTCCCCTTGCCTCTGGCCCTGCCTGGTCTGGACCAGTTGGGGTAGGGTGGGGCCAGGCAGGAGTGAGTGAAGACGTCCAGAGAAAAGGGATACTATGTCTTCTCCTGGCATCCCCCCCACACACACACACACACACACACACACACACACACACACACTGCTGGAAATCTAACCCAGGGCCTCAATCACACAAGGCAAACACCCTGTTACTGAGCTGTCTCCCAGCCCTAGCTTTGCCCTCTTGAGCCATGGACTTTCGAGGAAGTTCACTCCCATATCTAACTCAGTCTGCCTGGCTTCGACAGGCCCCATTCCCTGCGGAAGAGCACATTAGATCAAGAGCATCACTTATGTTTCCAGGTTGCTGGAAGGTAGGGCTGGGCATCTAGCTACCTTAAAACAGATGAAGTGTCACTGGGACGTGCCCTATGAGGACCTGATGGGCAGCGTGGTAATGGGCAGGAACACTGGACTGGACATCCTGCCCCTTTAAGCTAAACGTTTTCCCTCCAGAGCCTCAGTTTCCTTCCACCTGCCAAATGATAACCTTCTGCCTTTCTCCCACGGTTGGTGTGGGGACCAAGGGACACGGTGGTTACAGGGATGCCACATTAATGGCAGGTGTGGCTATGCAAGCACTTTGCTAACTGCCAACGTGGGTTCAGACTCTTCTGGGTGCGTGCTGAGCTGTGATACATGAGAACTATGATTTGGTACCTGCTCTGACTCCAGTCTCACTAACACTCGGTAAACATCTGGCAAGTGGAGTCTTGGTCCTGCTGGGGGCATGAGAGCAGCCCGGAAGAGAGCAATTCTTTAAGACAGCCTGACTTCAGTGGGATCCGAGCATGATGGAAATAAGGCTCGGGTGGTACAGAATGGGAGGACATTCCATAGGCAGCAGCAGTGTGGGCAAAGGTTGGGGCAGAATGTCTGGGTGAAGTGCTGGCCAGGCAGAGAGTATGGATAGAGTGAGGAAGAGATCTGTGTGTGGGTGGGCAGGTTGGAAAACCTCACAAGAGGCTGACTTGTTGGATTCAAAGCTGTAGGCAATAGGGAGCCATTGAAGGCTCTTTGGCAGAGAAATGACAACCAGACCCCTAGAAAGCAAGCCCAGTCCCTTATGGAATAGTGTGGTGGCCCTCTGAGCACACCAGGCACAAGTGTGCAGGGAGCTGGTGCAAATGCCTTCTGTGTGTGGGCAAGCTTCCGTGTTGTGACAGCCCACGCGTGTGCTTCCATGTACCAAGTGGCTGCATGCCCCAGATCTGTGCTGCACGCGCCGGCCGGCGAGGGTGCTGGGCACAAGGAGGTGGGTGGGAGGTGTATGCGTGTTGTTCATGGGCATGTGTGTTAGCGTGTGCATGCAGGGCCATGGGGCCACACCGCATGTGTGTGCACGCCTGGGCGTGTGTGTGTGTGTGTGTCCCCCACCCCCAGGCCTGCCCCACTCGTGTGCGTGTGAACTGCCCTGTTGATTTCGTGCTGTCTTTCAGAATCACTATCAGTGACCCCTGAGGAGTGTCAGCCACGGTAGGTACATGCTCTCAGCCTGCTGCATGAACCGTGTGTCTGCCCCACTGCACCAGCTCCACACTGCGGGGCACACCTGGGGACCAAGAGCCAGGCCCTCCTCTCCCTTCTGCAGCTCCAGGCACCCTCTTCCTTTCTTTCCTCTATCAGCTGGCTCTGTCACCTCCTTCTCAGCGAGACTCAGGACTCAGCGCCACTGCCCATGGCCTCATGGCTGAGACAAGGGCTCTTGGGACAGGCTCCCTGCCTGAACTGGCAGGCGGGGTGCTCTCTGGAGCCGCCAGAAAGGCCAGAGAGCTCATGGCGTGTGATGTAGGGGCTGGGAGTTTGAAGGGGTATGTGTGTGACTGGGCTCTGTGTTAACTAGCAGCCTGGAACCTCAGCTGGGATGCCACACCCCATCCCCAGTCTGAGCCCTGCTGCTGAGGCTGAACATCCAGCTCCCAGCCCCAAGCTCTGGGAACAAAGTCCTCCACCAGGCAGGGGTGACAATCAGGCAGCGATTGAGCGGAGGCTCTTGTTGGTTGATGATTTCTGGAAGCCCGAGGGTCCCATACACACCATCAGCCCACAGTATTCCTCACAGTCAAAGCAGGGACACGCAGGCCCTTCCCCACCTCCTTGGCTTGTCACACCAGGTGAGGCACCGCATGGGCTCCTGCAACTCGTCTTCTTGTTCCTAGGGGTGACTGTGCTTTTTAGCCAAGGGTACAACAGGGTCTGCTGACCTGAGCCTGTCAGCTTCTGGAGTTCCACCTAGCCAGGACACGGAATTCACCCAGGGACCCCACGTGCCACTCCTCCCCAGCCACTGACTCTCGCTCTTCTGCTTTTCCCCAGCAGGAAGGGCCCGGCCTCGCCTACGAGACCTGCAGCGCCCCGACCAGCTGAGGGTCCCCTCTTAGACCTATAAGTCTGGTCCCTGGCATCAGCTGCTGCCCTTTCAGCCTCCCCAGGGTTCCCTCCGAGGACTCCTGAGCTTTCTGACTCCCTGAGGGGCCTCCAGGACTCTCCAGCCACCCCTTTTAGATTTGCCCTCCTGGCTCCAGCCGTCTTCTTCTTCTAGCCTGCCGGCTGTTGTGTGGGACTCCCCGAGATTAGGGGTGGCTCTGGGCCAGTGGGATGGAAGACAGGGTGACCCGAGAAGAGGGAGGCCTGCCACGTGTCTGGAACTGGGTGCACTGCCTGGTGATGTGTGAGGCTGCGCGTGTGGCAGGGGACACCCCAGCCTTTGCCCGGATTACCCGGGAGCTCCGGCCCACCGCCTCCAGCAACCCGTTCCCATCCTCCTTCCCTTTCCCATCTGTCCGTCCGCCTCGTCTCTTTCCAGAAACCTCACCATGCCCACACTGCGTCATCCCCTCCTGCCGCTGCTGGGCCATGGCTGCCTTGCCTTACCAGCTCTCTCCTTCCTTCTCTCTCCCGGTTTCTCTCTTGGCCTTCTCTCCAACTGCCAGCCGATCGGGTCAGGCAAGTCCATCCCGTCCTGAGAGTCCCAGGCCCCCCTTCGACCTCTAACCAGATCCCTCCTATTCCTCGGAGACCTCCCCAAAGCCTGCCTGGACGGCTGTTCTGTGACTTGACAGTGGCTCCCCGGCCCCAAAGCGTCCCCTTCATCTGTGACTTAGTCTGTTGTAGTGGTGAGCTGACACATCCAGGCGTGACAACGGTGAACTCTTGTGCCCCTGTGTGGTATATTGCTCCCGCCCTTATCTATAAATATCTATAAATACTCATATATATATATATATACATATATACATATATATGGCAAACAGCCTCGCCTCTAGTGTTGGGAATCAATCACCATGCTGTCCTTGTGGAGTCTTGTGGCCCAACTACAAGGGAACACTGTCACCGACACCCCCCTTCTGCAGTGAGCCTCCCTGCCCTGCTTGGCCTGTGGACAGCCAGCCCCCCGGCCATCCTTTCCGTAACCCCCCCACCCAAAGCATGGGGGCACTGCAATGGCAGCTGTGTGGTTCTCTGACCGCCACCAGTCCTGCTCTCTCTTGGCTGAGAATAAAACCTGTACCTGGACTATGGGAAACCTGTGTCCTCCTGGCTCGAGTTCGCTGCAGAGCACAGGGATGGGGCTGGAAGGAGGGTGGCGACTAGGAAAGCACCGAAAGTCGGCCTTTCCGCAGGCTGTGAGCCCCGCTCTGGCCACTAGGGGGCCAGGCCTCACACTCGGCCTGAAGGATTTGGGACTGGAGCTGGCACAAGGGAGGGCCGGACGGGAGGAGCCAGTGCCCAGGGATGGACGGGCCAGGCCTGGTAGCCCCCACGGTGGTCGGTGGTCGTCTCACCCGCACTGAGCAACGTACAGGAAGGTGCCACACAGCCCAAAGCCCACCTGGCAGGACGCACTCCCTGCTCAGTGGCAACCTACAGCCGACCCAGGACCCCAGAGCAGGAACACACAAGGCCAGGTTGTATGACTAAATCCATTTATTCCAAAGAAAAAGCAAAATAAACAGGAGCCGCATCACCAGGGCACCACAACCCCATCCCCGTCTCCTTCCTCTGTTCTCTGCTACCAATAAATAAGTTTCCTAGCCCCAAATAATTATAGGATCTGCTCCCCGTTCACGAGCTCCAGCCTCTGCTATGATACAGGGGGCGGCCCTCCCCCGGAATATACAAAATGTTACACAGGTACAGTATGTACATGGGGGTGGGAGGCCCACCCAGCAGCCTCTGCCCTCACGGGGCCTACTGCGCCCCAATGGTTGTAAGGCCTGTGATAGCGCTGCCCCATTGCCCTGCCGGAAAGTGCCTTGGAGGCGGAAGCCCCTGAATGAAACTGCTTCACTGACTGCCTGACTGACTGGCCACAGGGGGACCCAGCTGGCCTGCTCCAGAGCCTCACAGATTGAGATTGCGGCTGGGGCTGGGGCTGGGACTGGGGACTCGCCTGCCTTCGTGCACCAGGCCGCGTGCTCCATCCACAGGACAAAGATGGAGCGCGGCTGGATGAAGGATGCCCTGCCAGGCCTCACCCGGCCCCAGGGAGCCCTACCTGCACCAGGAGCTGGCAGATGCTGCCCACTGTCCTGCCCCAAAGCATCTGAGCAAGAGTGGGTCCCCACTGCGGGATGGCTCAGCAAGGGCGAGGAGGCCCCAAGGACAGGCTACGGCTCCATCCAAACAGCAGTCCAGAAAGTAAGACTCACGCCGACCAGCACAGCAAACAGCAAAGGGTCTGCACCTGTCTGTGTCCCCACTTAGAAAGGGGGTCATATATTTTTCTATTTATTTTTTTAATTTTAAAAATTTTTTTCTTTTTTTAATTTTTAATTTGAAAAATTATTGTTTTATTTTAATTTTTTTATTTTTTTAGTTTCTCTGACTACTCTAAAGATAAAAGGTGGCAGGGACTGAGTGGGGGACAGTGGGGACAGCCTTGCCTTGCTTCTCTAGGTCTGGCGCTCAGTCTCTTTAGATCACCATGATCTTCACCTCATCGTTCTTGTCCGCCCGGTAGAAGAAGGGGATGCAGGGGTTGCTGCCCAGGCCCGGGTGCTCCTCAGGGTTCTGGATCTCTCGCAGCAGCTGCATGATCTGCCGCGCCGTGGGGTTCTCAGGGGCACAGCCCAGCACAGCCGCTTCCTGGGCAGGCTCAGCGCTGTCGGCAAGGCTCACCTCACGAAGGTCTTTGGAGAGAGCAGAGGCCTCAGTGCTCACCCCCTCCCCACTCCTGCCCCTCACCTGCCCCCCGGGGCTCTGCTCACCACCCTGCTCGGCCACGGCAGCACCAAGTTCGTGAGCGTCTTTGGCCCCTGGAATGGGCTCCTCAGCAGGGCTTCGGGCGGCTGCCAGGAACCTGCCCTGCCACTCGTTGCGCTCACCCACAAGCCTCAGCACCAGCTCCTGTAGCTCCAGTAGCTTCACCTGGAGGGAGAGGTGCTCAGTGCCTGCTGTGGCCCGGCCAGCCCCAGCCCCAGCCCCAGCCCCAGCCCCAGCCCCAGCCCCAGCCCCAGGCCACAGCCACCTGCCCGGCCCCACCTTCATCTCTTCCTTGTCCTGGGCCAGCCGGCTGATGTACTCCTCCTTCTCTCGGTGCCGCTCCTTCAGCACCGCCCTCTGGTTTTGGTAGAGGGCGATGTACTCCCCTGAGGGGAAGCGCACCACGTCAGGGCTCCCACACGGCTCCCTGCACCCCACCGCTCTGCCCTGCCGCCTTGGACCCAGCCTGTTCACCGATGGTGTCTGTCTCCCCAGAGAGCTGGATGCAGCGATGCTCCAGCTCGTCCACCCGCTCCTTGAGCTCTGCCTTCTCCTGCATGACCTCCAGGAAGCGGCGCTGGAGCCAGAACAGCGGATCAGGTCTGTGGCCACGAGCCCTGACCGCCCTTCCTAGCCCATCGGGACAGACTCACCTGCAGCTTCTCCATGGTCACCTGTAGGGCCCGATGGCTCTCCCCAGACACGCTGTCACCCGTGCTCCCGGGGGTCGGGACCTCCTTCTCAGGCACACGGTGAGACGTGGCTGACAGGTGGGCGAGGTGCTGGCACTGCACCCTCTGCTCCCTCAGCTGCCCAAGCAGCCTCGCCCGCTCTTCCCGGGCACTGGCGAGAGCTGCATTACAAAATGCCACCTGCAGGAAGAGGGTGTCTGTGCCGGGGGACTGCTCAGGGTCTCGGAGCTCCTGTTCTTCCTAGGGGGATGGCGTCTGAGACTGGTGCCCAGGGAAGCAAGAGAAACCAGAGGGTGGGGAAACCAAGGAATTGGGGTGTCCAAAGGGACCACGGGGAGGCAGGGAAGGTAGACAGGGAAGGGACACTTAAGCCCAACTCACCATGGCCTCCCGGCTGTCTAAGTCCTCTGGGATGGTCACATCAGGCTGAGGAGCCTCCTCCTCCGTGTCCTCCTCATCCACCTCCTCTCCTGTGGGAGCAGCCAGAGGGTCCTGGCCCACCTCTGCTGCACCATCCCATCGCGTCCCCCTGGCCCACATCTCTCCCCTCCATTCTCTTTGGCCAAGAGTCCTCCTCAGGCTCCTCCTCCCTCCCCACAGCCTCACTCACCTTCCCCAGGTGGGGCCAGGAGGCTGAGCTGGGCCTGCAGCTGGCGGTTCTGCTGGCTGGTGGCCTCCAGGCGCTCCTGCAGTCAGCGAGAAGGTGAGCAGACACAGAGGCGGCCAGGTCCTCCCGCCCAGCCTCAGCCACTCCCGGGCTCACCTGGGTCTCCCGCAGCTCCTGGCGGGCCCTGTCCTCGGCTGTCTTACCCTGCATCTGCTCGTGCTGCAGCTGGTCCAGGAGCTGCGTGTGCACCAGGAACTGCCTATGCAGTGCCTCCTTCTCGGAGGCCACCTGCTGCCAGGCCGCTGCATACTGCTGCAGCTGGGACAGGAGTTGCTCTCGCTGCTGCTGCAGACCCTGCACCTCCTGGCTCTTCAGTTCCATCTGCAGAAGATGCTGGGCGTGAGGCAGTGGGATGACCTGTTTCCCAGTTATGACCCATAAACAGGGTAGGGACACCCAGAGCCCAGGCCTTCTGCACCCAGCCTCACACCTTGGAACCTCCTTTTCCACCACTTGGACTTTACTTCTGTATATATATATATATATTTTTTTTAAATATATATTTTTGAGACAGGGTCTCACGATGTAGTCCAGGCTGGCCTCAAACTCTTGGCAATCCTCCTGCCTCAGCCTCCCAAGTGCTGGGATTACAGAGGCATGTGCCACCACACCTGGCTGTAGCACTTGAACTTTAGACTCCGGATCTGGAACATCAGAGGGAGCCAACGCACATCTGCTAAGCACTTTCTGCTAGCACCCTTACTTCACACATATTATCTCACTCAATCCTCAAAGTCTCTATGAAGAAAAGGCTAATCTCCTGAAGTTAAGGAAACTGAGGCTCAGTGATATGAAACATTGAAACTGACGGGTGGAGCTGAGGTTAGAATAAGAGCCCAAAAAGCCTCCCATCAAACGCTGTTTCCCCCTGTGATGAGGACATCTGCACCTGGAGGAGCCCAGGCCTGCCCATCTCTAGCAGTCAGAGGCAGGGAGTGACAGTCACAGGATAGCTCTGCAGGACTCTGGGAGCACCTGTCCCCAGGCTGCAGCACATCTGCCCTGGTCCCCACACCTCCCCTCCCCTGGCTGGCACCTCTGTCAGAGCCCAGGCTCATGGGACAGGAGTTACCATCTCTGTGAGCTCCGCCAGCTTCTCCTGCAGCTGCCCCAGCTTCTTGGCCAGCTCCTTCTTGACATGCTGCTCTGACTGCAGTGCACTGGTCATCTCCACATTCTCGTTGGTCTACACAAAAAGGAGCAATCAGTGCCACCAACACAGGCAGACCCGGGCCCTGGATGCAGGTCCACAACACAGGGAAGGACAATTATCCCTTCTTCCCCAACAGATGCCTAGGCAGGGTTCTAGCTCACAGGGCATCTACCTACGTGAGATGCCCATTTCTATGGGGGGAGACAAAAGCCCAGAAGGTTTGTTGCTCTGCCCTGAAGGACTTGGCAAGTCAGTGGCCACACACCAGCCTGACGAAGCCGTCCTGCAGCTCGGCCAGCTGCTCCTTGAGCTCGCGATTCTGCGAGACGGCCCGGCTGATGGTGGTGCGGTCGCTCTGCATGCTTTCCAGGATCTGCCTGCGCTCCTCCGCCTGCTCGCCCCACACCTCGGCCTCACGCTCCAGCTGCAGCAACCGCTCCTCCTGCTCCCGATTCAGGCGACTCAGGCTTTCATTGTCCTGCACCTGGGCTTGGAGCTGACCTGCCAGGCACTCCAGCTCTTTCTGCAGCCGCTCAGCCTCTGCCTGTAGCCGCTGTTCCTCCTCGGAGGGCCCGGCTGGGGACTCTGGGGCTGCGGGCTCCACTGGGAAAGGAAGAGAGCAGTCAGGGCCTGAAGCCTCTGGCTTCTGGAACACTCTTCTCAGGCCTCACTCCCAATTCAGGGTCCTTGCCCTAATCTTGGCTTCCTAAGACCTCATACCCAAAGGATGGCCATTCTCGAAGCCACTTCCCAGTACGGCTGGCCATGGGCACATCCCCCTCTCTGCAGATGGGGACACTGAGGCTCAGAGGGATGGCAAGACTTGGATCTCCTGGCCCAGACCCCTGTCCCTTTGCACAGTGCCCTCAACTCCATCCCACTCCTTGGGGCACCGTAAGCCATCCCCACAGCCCGGGGCCGGCCCTGGTCCCAGGTCACCCTCCTCCCTGCTCACCCATCTGGCTCCTCAGTTCGGCCAAGCTGCTCTCCAGCTCCTGTACCTGACTCACACTGTGCTCCTTCTCCTCCTTCAATGTGTGCACCTGCCCAAGGCACAGGGGACAGTGGAGGGAGGTGGGGCTGGCAAGCCCAGGCTCACCTCCCTCCCAGCCCCACCTCCACAAAACCCACACACAGGGCTGGGTGTGGTGGCACACGCCTAAAACCCCAGCACTCGGGAGGCTGAGGCAGGAGAATCCCTGTAAGTTCAAGGCCAGCCTAGGCCACATAATGAGTTCAAAGCCAACTTGAACTACAAAATGAGACCCTGTCTCAAAAAAACCCCACAGCAAGCAATTCCAACCCTGCTGCAGAGGCCCAGCACAGCCGCCGAGGGTCACCACGCTTCACCTGCTCTGACATCTGCCGCATCCTCTGCTGCCAGATGGCACGCTCTTCCTTCAGGCTCTCTGTATACTGGTCTCTCTCCAGCTGCAGCTGTTTCAGTGACTCTGTCAGCTGCAAGAGTGGGCACAGAAGTGAGGAAGGGCCATCGCCGGCCCTCACCTGCTCCCGGCCACCTGGGGCCATCTGCCTCCCTCGTTCCTTCCTCTGTGAAACCTCACCTGCCCCACATGTGTCTCCAGCCGTGTCCGATCCTCCATGGCCTGCTGGAACCGCTGATCACTGTCAGGGGATGCAGACCCGCTGGAGAACTGGACGGAGAAAAATGAGACGTTTAGATCTGGAAGCCCAGGCTGCTCCACCCGGGCCCACAAGAGTGCGCGCTAGGATCGGTGCCCACCTCAGGCTCTTACCACTGACAACGAAGAGCTGCCTTGCCCCCAAGAGGAGGGAAACAGACTCCTGGGCTAGCTGAAAGGCTGAGGCAGGAGGATAGCAAGTTCCAGCCCAGCTTAGGTAAGTTACTGACTTAGCGAGACCCTGTCTCAAAATGAAAATATGGGGGAGGGGGGATAAAATAAAATTTATTAAAAAATAAATCAATTTTTAAAAATAAAATTGGTCAGCCGGGGATTTAGCTCAGTGGTTCCGCCGCCTGCTGCGCAAGCGCAAGGACCAGAGTTCGATCCCCGGTACCATAAATAAATAAGTAAATAACTAATAAATAATAAAATTGGTCTAAAAAAAACAAAAGAAAATATAAAAAAGGGCTGGAGACGTAGCTCAGTGTGGAGACCCTGGGTTCAGTTTCTAGTACCACAGTACTTAAAACAAAAAAAAGCCATACAGGGGCTGGGGATTTAGCTCAGTGGTTCTGGCGCCTGCCTCGAAAATGCAAGGTCCTGAGTTTGATCCCTGGTACAAAAAAAAAAAAAGGCATACTACTGATCTTTTTTTTTTTTTTTTTTTTGAGACAGGATCTCACTGTGCAGTACACGCTAGCCTTGAACTCACTCCAATTCATGCCTATCCTCCTGCCTCAGCCTCCCAAGTTTTAGGATTACAGGTGTGCAGCATTATAACCTAGCTCATCCACTGATACTCTGCTTTTTTTTTTTTTTGGTACCAAGGATCAAACTCGGGTCCTTGTGCTTGCGAGGCAGGCAGCGGAACCACTCAGCTAAATCCCCAGCCCTCCATTGATATTCTGACTCAACAGGTCTGGGCAGGATCCATGTTTATGGATTTCTAGCTATCTCTAAAGGATTCTACCGCAAATTTCTTTGGCTCCTGGAGACTGTGGCAGCCGCAGGGGCTCGGGCTGCCCACTGCAACCTCTCACCTGCTGCAGCAGAAGCTCACACATCTCCAGCTTCTTCTGTAGCTCCTCCATTCCCAACTGGCTGGCTGCATTCTCTGCTGCGAGGATGCGGAGCCTCTCTTCTAGTTCTGAGTTGTGCTGCTTCAGGTCCTCGTTGACTTTGCTGTGGCCAGAGGCAGAGGTAGTACAGCAAGGAATGAACCAAGAAAAGGAAGGACCACCTTGATGAACAGCCCACTACCCTCGCCACATGACCCAGAACATTGGCCTCAGAAGGGACTCCAGCAATCACGAGTTTCTAGTGACAGACACGGGACTGAGTTGCCTGGGGATGCCCCAGGAGTCAGGGGACACCACTGGGACGAGAGCTCAGCCTGGCACACATCCCAAGCTGTGCAGCCCCTCCCCATACGCCTCTGTGCACCACCCCCCCACACACCCATCCCAAGGCCCCAAAAGGCCCAGCCTCCACTCCCCTCCTACTTGTTCTTGAACAACTCCAGCCTGAGGGTGTCACGCTCTTCTGTTAGCTCCTTGTTGTACTGCAAACACAGATAGTCAACTCAGGGTTGGTAGGTCAAAGAGGCAGCTGGCACACAGACCACCACTAAAGCAACCACAACACAGTGCCACTTCCTCACCCTCAATCACACGTGATATCTCTGCCAGACATTTCCATGCCCAGTCCTGTGTGTGTGTGTGTGTGTGTGTGTGTGTGTGTGTCTGTCTATCTGTCTATCTGTCTGTCTTCCAGTACCAGAGATTGAACCCAGGGCCTTCACCCTGAGCTCTAGCCCTACCCCTTTCTTTAGTTTTTATCTTGTGACAGGGTCTCACTAGAAGTCACTAAGTTGCCCAGGCTGGGCTCAAACTTGCAATCCTCCTGCCTCAACCTCCCAGAGTGTTAGAATCATAGGCATGTGTCAGCACACCTGGACTCTGTGTGTTCTGACAGGATCTTGCTATGTTGCCCAGTCTGGCTCCAAACCCCTGGATCAAGTGATCCTCCTGCATCAGCCTCCCAAGTAGCTGGGACTAGAGGCACAAGTAGCCACGCTCATATGAGGCAGTTACTGTCACTGCCATTTTGTAAGTGAAACACCGCATATCAACACCAAATGCCTACCTAAGACACACTCGGGCAGAGCCGGGATTTGGACACCCAGATCTAATTCTCTGGGCTCATCTTTTATTCACCTTTGACTGGATGGTACATTCACACAGTCGCCTCAGAAGTAAAACGTCTCCCAGGCCCCCTTCTCCTCTCTGAGTTTATGAATCCCCTCAGACAAGGTTCATGCAAATTACACGCTCACAGGTGGCAACACATTGAGCTGCTCTGACCTTCCGAGCCCATGCCTCATATCCATTCTCCTAGCTGTTGGCCAAGGCCACAGCCAGTTAAGGGCATGGCAGGCATCCAGTGTTCAGGTTCCCCATCCAGGGCTCGCTCTGCACGGCACCCAAAATCATCCACAGCAGCCCACTCCTCCACCAGCTGTTTCTACCAACTATGCAGCAAGAACAGCCCATGCTGCATTCTGGGCAGCAAGGCCTCCACCCTGAGGAAGGGCCTTTTGGACTCATGCCCACCAGGGAAGCTGGGCTTCCAGTGGCCAGGAAGGCAACGGGGCTCACCTTTTCCGCCTGCTTCTGCTGTGTGGAGACGGCAGACAGTGTCTTCTCCAGCTCTCCCACACGCTGTCTCGAAGACTTCAGGCGGGTGGCAAGATCTTCACACTCTCCTGAGATGACAGAGGTCGAGATGAGCCCCCAGGACCCTCTCCACCTGCCAGGGTACCAGGTGAAGGAGGAAGGAGTGTCTGGGCGCCCACCTGCTTTCTGCCTAGCTGCCTGCTGAGTGTGGGCCAGGGCCGTGTGCAATTCTGCCTTTTCAGAAACCAGGATGCCTATGGTCTGAATGTGAACCTTCAGAAGAAAAGCCAAACAAGTGTGAGAGAGCAAAGAAACTCTGTCCAGGGGCCGCGGGACTACCACGCCATCTACTCACCTGCAGCTGTTCCCGCAGAGCCACCTGCTCCTTTGACAGCTTCTGCTGAAACTCCTGTTTCTCCTACAGAAGGAAGAAGTACGTCTTACTGGGGCGCAGAGATGGAAAGCTGAGGGCGTGCCTCCAGGATGCCACACTGGCCCAGGTCAGGGATGCCAATGAGACCAGATGAGCAGGGACCCTGTGGGGCCCAGAGCTGGGGTTTGGGGGGGATCATTCTCCAGGATGGGAGGGAGCAAGACAAGCCTGGGGCTCCTCCTTCCATATCTTCACCCCATCCCAGCAGCCATGCAATGAGCAAACATAGAAATCACATTACTTTTTCCAGCTGTTGCACAGTATCTTGGTTCTGCTGTTTCTGTGGGGAGAGGCAAAGGCAGGTAACTGGGGTTGGCCCCTTTACACGGGTCCCCAGACCAGGAAGAGGCAGGCAGGGGCTAGGGATGGATCTGAGAGGAGAACCCAGATCCCACAGGGATATAACGACCACCTCCTCAAACTCCCAAGGAAAGAGAAATGGCTTTTCCCTAGCTTTCCCTCATGGCTATGCCACTGAAGGTCTGAATCTAGGCTCTCCTTAAACACGAGAACATAAGCCTCTAGAAAGGGAGAAGACAGGTGACCCTCTGCCAGCTGGGAGCCTAGAAGGTTGCACTCACTGAACAACTGAGCTGCCCTACAGGCTGAGGACTGTCCTGAGCGGCAGGGGTGCACAGATGAGGACAGACACCATCCTTTCTCCCTAGCATTCTCATGACAGTGACCTTTTAAATTTTTGCTTCATAGAGCACGAGAGATTTGTGCCATCCTCTAATTCTACCTTTGCAGCGAACTCAAGCCCAGAGAGGAAAGGTGGATTATCCAAAATCTGGCAATTAGGGCCCAAGCCAGGGCAGGACATCGCTGGAGGCGACAAGCCCAGAGCAAGTGGGGGAGGAGTCAAGCGGGGGTGTCTGCAGGCCAGAGAGGAAGCAAAGAGAGAGCCAAGCTGCATGCTTTGTGCCCTGGGGTCCCTCCAGCTGAGACCTAGGCCCCCACTACCCCATTCCCTTTGGTGCCAGGGGGGCCCAGCCCCTTTCTTCAGAGCCCCAAGGGGAAAGTGGAGCCCCAGTTGGCAGCATAGAATCAGGGGACCCCACTGGACTCTTACCAATTCCTCTATCTTGCTACTGAGTTGTTTGTTTGTTAGATAGCTGGAGTCCAGGGCTACTGCTAGCTCTTGGTACCGGCTCTGAGGCGCATGCAGAGAGGAGGAGGTGGAGGAGGTTGGGGGGAGAGGTAGAGAGAGCATCATTAGGGACGGGGGGTGTGTGGGCTATCTCAGCTGGCAGCGGGGCACCCAGGCCCCACTATGGGAGGAGAAGGGGGACTGGCCCGCAGGGTCACTGGGCCACAGTCCAAGGCCGCTCACCTCTAGATCCTTCATGTTAGCAGACGTGAGGCCCTCCCCGTTGACATAGGATGCTGACTAAAAGAGACGAGAACTCGCATGGAGAGGCTCTGTCCCCACAATGCCTGAACCCTCCAATTTCCTCTTCCCTTGTCCTGGTGAAATCTTTCCTGCCTACCTCGACCCCCTCCTCCCACAGCCCCCGTGCCAACTTCTCATGATCCTATTCCCCATCATGCACCCTGCCGGGCAGCTCTCATCCTGAGCCTTCTCCACCAGGATAAATGATGTCACTAACTGCATGGTCCAAGTCCTTCATCTGTACAGCTTCGAGGGACAAGACTCTGGGGACTGAAGACTTGTCTGGTGCTATCCAGCATACAGGCTGGTCAGAAGTTCTTTTGCTGTCCTGTGAATCTCTGCATTGGTTTCTAAGACACTATCCTCCCCCTACACACACTTCTGGGCCCCAGGGGGGTACCTCAGACAAAAGACCGTTGAGCTGTTGGGAAAGTTGTCGCAGGCTCTCAGTGGATGAGAAAGTCCTAGGGATGGAGAGGGGGTCAGGGGTGCAGGCAGCTGCATGGGGAAGAGGCTCAGGGGCAATGGTCTGCCCTGGCCCCTCAGCCAAAGGGACCGCTGCCCCGTAGGAGACACTCACTTGGTTTCATCCATGACATTAGGGTCGCTGTCAGCGTCACAGTTCTGTTTGGAAAGAGACATAAAGGGTGGTGATTCAACTTCTGGTAAGAATCACCCAGGAGCAGGGGGAGCCAAGCTCACTCCAACAACTTTCCGTCTTCCCAGACCTCAAGGAAAAGCCTCATCAGGGCCTCCCCAGCCTCACTTCCCAAGGAGAACAAGTGGCTGTAGGGACCAGGCTGCCTGAAGAGAGAAGAGACTCCACAGAGGGTGCAGACCTTTGGGAAGTACGATGTGGTGGGCACACAGGGAGGCGGCCGGCCAAAGGGAAAAGGCACAAACCTGAAGTGACGCCATGCTAGTAAGAGTGGTGCCTGGGGAAGGGACACCGCCAGGTGACACAGTGTCATCAGCAGAAGGTGGTGCAGAAGCAGCATGGTCTTTGGGTGCCTGTCACAGAACACAGCGGGCTTTAGGGGGCCATGCAGGAGGGGAGATTCCTAACTGCCATGACACAAAGGGGTGGTGTGGGCAGGACAGTGCTGCTGCAGTCAGAAGGACAGTCACACGTGCTGGGAGCCACTGGGGGTGTGGATAAGGCTCGCCCCGGCTTCGGGCCACTTGCAGCACTTCAGACGGCCAAAGCTCGGTGGGAGCAACAGCACACAGCCTCTGTCTGGACTCCCTGAGGACCTTGTCTCCCTGCAGCTCAGCAAAAAGACAGGCCAGGCTCTGACGGGGGCTGCCACAGCAGGCGGAAGGAAGGTGTGGGAGGCGCTATTCTTCCGGGAAGCCAGTCTGTGCCATGGTGACCCTGACCCTGGCCCTGTTGGCCAGAGGCTGTGGTGATGGACTTGTTGCTGTGACCAATGTAATTATCTGTGCCCCGCTTCTCCGCTCTTCCTCTTTTCCTCCCTTCCTCCTGCCTCACCCCCAAGCATTGCCTGTGTGATTCAGAAAGAACTTGAACATCCAGGGAGTAGTATCTGCCTCCTGGACCACTTCCCTAGAATAGCAGCTGGGGAACAGTCCTCAGGTTCGGGACCTGGGCCATGTGGACACTTCTCCCACTCACCCAACTGGACCCACCTGCTTGGCCAGCTGTGTCCCACCAATCCCCAAGTTCAGGCCTCACCCTTAGATAGGCAGCCTCTGGCTCTAATATCCTCTAATGTCCAATAGGCCAGGCGGGCAGAGAATGGGAAAGGTGAGGCAGCTGACATCCGACAGGGAACAAGCACTAGGGCACCAAGGCCTGTGCGGGGAGGCTGCTGTGGGGAGGAAGTGGCTGTGTCTCCCTCCATGGAAAGGGCTGCCTGCTTTCCGGACCCTTCAGCGCTCACCTCTGAACACCCAAACTGACTTCCCTCCACACAGCAATGCTACAGAGTCTGGGGAACTCAGGGCGGCCCACATCCTTGCAGGTTTACTGTGACCATGACCCTGGAACCTGGTGTCCCTCGTGTGACTGTTAGCCCAGGAACCTGACGTTGCCTTGACAACATCTAATAGGTATGAGCCGAGATGCTGCAGCTGACCAGGCACGAGACACGGGGGGGAGGTGCAGTCCTAGCCACAGACCCTGCAGGTTCTAGGTCCTTCCTCAAATCTTGGGTTCCTACTGATCTCTGGGATTAGACCCAGGAACACTCAGGGGCAAATAGTATTTTTCTGAGTATTTCCAAATATATTTGACGTGATTTTTTTTTTTTTTTTGCACTTGTGGAGCAGGCAGCAAAACCACTGAGCTAAATCCTTGGCCCTCAATTCATAATCTTGTCTTTTTTTTTTTTTTTGCAGTATATTGCAGATGGAACCCAGTAGCACTCAGCCAGTGAGCTACAACCCCAGCTCTTTTAATTATCTTATTTCAAGACAGGATTCTCACTAGTTGTTTAGGCTAGCCTAAAACTTGAGATCTTTCTGCCTCAACCTCCAGGGTAGCTGGGATTACAGGTGTAGGCCACTGCACCCAGCTCACCATAAATTTTAAATCTTGTGGTTAAGTGTGTCCCAGTATGTCTGAGTTGACTGGGTGAATCACAGCACCTGAGCAGAGATAACTTCCCAGGTGGGAACAGCTGTGACAACTGGAAACTCTCCAGTACCAGCCAAGGGGACCCATCCATCCCTTTCCCCAAGCCCAGCTCCAGCAGGATCTGGCCCTGGCTCAGCCCTGCTCCTCGGGCTTGGCAGATATCCCAGGGAAAGCTAGCTAAGGAGGATGTGCCAACATCACATCCGGAAGAAGCCACTTCCTCACCCTCTAGACCTAGGCCCCGCATCCCCAGAAAGTGGTCCGAGAGCTCATGATGCTGGTTGTGAGCTTAGCTCTTCCCCACCCCACCCCCACGCTCCCTGGCCTGAATGTGACCTACCTTTAATCTTCAAAGCAACCTCAAATGCCACCTCCTCCAGCCTCAAGTCGACTGAGCATTTGCATACTGCCGCCTTGTCCCTGCTGCTTCCAGAAGCCTCTGTCTGCCCCTCGGGCACTTTATCTTGCTCATCTATGTTCACCACTACTTAGCAAAGTGCCTTTGCTACCTAGGACCCAGGGAATATGGCCAAGTAGCCTCTGATTTGTAAAACAGATTAGGGGCAGAGTTCTGATCACTCATCTGTCTGGTTAACCTCATACCCTCTGCACTTAGTTCATCTGAAAAAAACTAGACTTAATCTTTGCAACTCTAATGCAAACTCATTTTCTTTTAACTCCTTTCTCATTGCAAACCAAGATAAATTAATTCCATTCTATTGGTCTTTGAGGGATAGAAGCCCAGAGGGTGCGACCTAAAGGTGTTTTTTATTTCTCTCATCCTGACAGCACTACACAAGGTGCTCAAAAGCCAAAACCCCACAGATCTGCTCTGAAAGTTTTCCCAAATTAGCTTTACCCTTCAAGGTATGTGTCACCTCCTCCAAGATGATAAAAGATGGAAAAAACGCCCAATCAACCAAGCAGGTGAAGAAGCAGACACAGGCGGGCTGAGGGTTAATGGCAGCAACATAAAATAAGCCAGCAGCAGAGGATCCTCAAACCAGAGAAGCCTCAGGGGCATGCACAGCTGGAAGAGAGCAAGCCAGAGAGGGGTCTCAGCACTGCCTCACCTGCCATCTGTCCAATGAGGGGAGCGCTACCCCATTGGAACGGTTAAGGTCGGACACCAGCACCTTCAGAATGTCCTGAATCTACAGGAGGCGGGAAGGGAAAAACAAGGGCAGGGGGGAAAAGAGAAAAGTGGCTTAGAGAAGCAAGAAAGTCAGGGAAGGAAAAAGTGGGCTCAGGGAAATGGAATGCTGAAGAAGAACAGAGATCAGTACCAGGACCTGTGCCACCTTTCAGACAGCCACTTCCAATCAAGGTACACAAGTCGGTGGGAATGTTGACCCAAGGGATGGAGTCACATCACCGGAACAATGCAGCCCTTATATGCACATGAGACCCTCGCCTCAGATCCAGAATTGGGGAGGAGTCTGGACGGGCTCCAGACCCCCATCTCCATTTTCAAAACCAGACTCCCAAGTAAGGGATCACTTGAACACAACAGGCTACAGCTGAAAATTAACTTTGGGAGACACTGAGGCCCAGGGGAGAAGGTGATTTTTCTGAGGTCACCCAGCAAGCTAATGCAAAACTCAGATCTTCTCCTCCTCCTGCTGCCTGGGGCTCTCCTCCCCACACCTTGGGGCTCTTCCAGAGAGCCTGATGGCAAGTGGCTGTTCTCACTGGCCTGACTTCCCGAGGTTGAGGAAAATCAAATAGCAACTACCATTTAGTGAAGGTCTACTCTGCACCAGGCCCTAGGGAACTGACATAAAAGCAACAACATCTCATTTAAATTTCTTAAGAATACATATTATCTGTGTGTGTGTGTGTGTGTGTGTGTGTGTGTTTGATCCCCGGCGCTGGGGATCAAACCCAAGGCTTCACACATGGTACTCAAATGCCCTACCACTGAGTTACAACACTCTTAGCCCTTAAATGCAGAATTCTAACCAGTACCTGACTCTTTTCTCATCTGAACCATGACCCTCTCCTACTATATGAGCCCCTAGCCCCAGCAGCCTGGCCTGCCAAGACTCACGTCCTCAGGTGAGTGGTCATCACCAGCAGTGCTTGTCTCAGGGTTACTGTCATATTTCAGCTTTTTCTTCTTCTTCACTACTGCAGGACCACCAGGGCTGTTCTTCTGCTGAAATTCCCTCAACTGTGGAAAGGAAAAGCAATGATACTCATGAAAATGATAAGCCCCTGTTTTCACATCCTCCTGCAGTTTTTAGTACTCTTTTTTTTTTTGCAGGGAAGGCAGGGAATACTAGGGATCAAACTCAGGACTTTGTGCTTGCAAGGCAGGTTTGGTGCCACTGAACTAAATCCCCGACCTAGTTTTTAGTAGTCTTATCAGCCAGGTGTGATGGCACACTCCTGTGATCCTAGCACTAAGAAGGCTGTGAGTTCAAGGCCAGCCTGAATTACAGACCCACACCCTGTCTCCAAAAAAAGGCCAGGCATGATGGCACACACCTGTAATCTCAGCACTTGGAAGGCATGAGAATTGCTGTGAGTTCGAGGACAGGCAGTGCTACATAGTGAGTTCAAGGACAGTCTGAACAACATAGCAAGACCTTGTCTCACAAAGACCGCCCCCCTCAAAAAAAAAAAAAAAAAGACAAACTGGAATGCTGGTGTACACCTACAATCCCAACTACTGGGAATGTTGTAGCAAGGGGAATCGTAAGTTTGAGACCAGCCTGGGAAATTTTTTTAAAAGGTCAAAATAGAGCCGGGGATTTAGCTCAGTGGTTCCGCCGCCTGCCTCGCAAGCGAAAGGACCCGAGTTCGATCCCTAGTACCAAAAAAAAAAAAAGTCAAAATAAAAAATAAATAAATAAAAAGGGGTGGGGGAATGGGATAAAATAAAATAAAAAATTTTAAAAATACATAAAATTTTTTAAAAATACATAAAATTTAAAAATAAAAAGGGGTGGGGATGTAGTTCAGCACTCTCTGGACTCAATCCCTAGTACTGAAAAACAAAAAGGCAATAAATGGACTGCGGATGTAGCTCAGTGGTAAGGCACTTACCCACCATGCTCAAAACCCTGTGCTCAATCCTGAGCACCATACCCCCCACACACCAAAGGCAATAATGGATTTAAATTTAATCTTCTAACTCTCAGCTCTGGGGTTTGCCATGAATCAGCCACTCCCAGGGGGCAAACCCAGAGGTAGAAGTGGAAAAGTAAACATTAAACAGGCAGGAACTGTACATTTGGTGGTTTAGAAAGCAGACATCCGGGTACTTTCTTACACATCTGTCAGGGCTGTATACCAAGATTCCAAAACTTCCATCAATGTGCCCTTAGGCCAGAAGCAGTCAAGGCACAGCCTCAGAGAACCCGGGAACTAACAGCCCAATTCAAGCACCATTTCAGAAAGAAATCTATTCCACTTCACAAATCTGTGCACATGCCATTCCTAAGTACATTAACATGGTTGATCTCTCTCAAGAGAATCAAGTAGAACTGATGTTTCAGAAAATAGCTAGACATGGTGCTGCGTGCCTGTAATCCTAGCACCTGAGAGGCTGAGGCTCCCAAGAATTCAAAGCCAACCTGGGATACATAGTAAATTCAAGGCTAGCCTGAACTACTGAGTGAGACTCTGTATCAAAAAACCAAAACAAACAAAAAAGGCCTCGTATTTATCCTGTGACACTAAGCACCCCAGGTAGAGACAAAACTGTGAAGTTGTTTCCAAGGATCTGCTCCGCATTAAACAAGCAGATCTCTTTCCAACGAGCTTAAATAAAGGCCATTCTGGTCCCAGAGTCAAAGGGAATTTGAATATAAAGCAGAGAATCTAGAAAAAAAATTTAAGTCTCTCTGGACACTTGAAGCCTGTGAGAAAACCAACACAAACCTGCTCTCCTATGGTCACCCAGAGATACTGTGTCAACGTTTTGAGTTCCTTGGTGAAGTTTGCGCGTTGTCGGGGTCTAAATTAAAGGACTCAGGGAACCTAAAAGCTCTCTGCACTCTTTCTCATGGTCCCGAGTCCCCTTCCAGGTGGACTTCTGCACCGCGCGACCAGAAAAACCAGAAAGGGTGTTCGAACACTTAGGGGGCCGAGTGGGAAGATCAAAGGCCGGGCTGGCGGTAGTAATGACAGTTGGGGGACGGTGACATAACTGCATCCTACTCCTCCCTCCCGATCCCCCGGAGCAGGTCCGTAGTCGGCCCTCCTCTCCTTTCCAATGGGGAAAGGGATCGACGTCCGCGGATACGGGGCCGGAAAGGTCCGGTCTGGGGCGGCAGGACGTAGGGGCCGAGCCTTGAGTGGGGAGTCCCGGGAGTCACCGCCAAAGTCACCCGGGGGCCCGGAGAGGGCGGGGGCTGAGCGGCTGAGGAGGCGGGGCTGGCTGAGAGGACTTTGGTGGGGGAACTGGGGGCGCCCAGGGGCTCGCCCCATCCGCCTCAGGAGTGGCACATGTTCTGCCCACGATCCGCCCGCCGGGAAGACTCGGGCTGGGTCGAGGGCTCGCGACCTGGTGCGTTTTACCTTTTTCTTGGCCGCAGCCAATTTCTTCTGTCTGGTTTCTTCCGACATCCCGGGGCTGGGAGGGGGGAAGGGGTGGGGCCACATCACCACAATCCCATCAGCCACTGCGGAATTTCTTCCGAAAGCTATCGCGTCAGGACGCTGCACTGGCAGGAGAGGCGTAACTTGGGCGGTACTAAACTCGATACTCGTCAGTGTGGGCAAGACCTTAATCCTCTAGGCCCATTGGTCAGTGACAGAGACGATGCCGTGTAGGGGCGAGGCCGGGCTGCTGCACCCGCGTGGGTGGGCGAGGTCACGTTGAAAGCTGCGCGCGCAGTTCCTGTTCCCGCCCATTCCGGGGGCGGGGCGTGCTCTCGCGGTGACTTGGGCACGCTTCGCTGTTTCTGTCAGTGGCTTCTGGTTGCCCGGAGGGCCAGTCCGGCTCTTTGGCGTACGGCCCTGGACCCTCCGGCGCTGCAGAGTCCCCCAACCAGGGGGCCTCGGACGCCAGGGCTCAGGAGGTGGGCGAGGCACGAGCCGTAGGGAGGAGTGCAGCGCTTCGCTGTCCCTTTCCTGAGCTCTCACAGCTCCACCACTCACTTGCAAGTTTCGGGAATTACCTCCAGGATCCCCTCACCACACCCCCTTCCTTCAGGGCCCCTGACCTGAGTCCGGGAGCAGATCGGACCGCCCTCCCGCGGTTCCTGCCGGGCCCCAGCCCCCCGTACCCCGGGTCCTCTCCGGGCCCCTTGGCGGCCTCAGCCTTTCCCTTCCGCTTCCTCTCCAGGACCGAACCGGGCCTGAGCCGGAGTTGCCGCAGGGCCTTCCGATCCCCGGTGAGTACCCCCCCCAGCCCTTTCCCCGGCTGAGCCGTCCCGCTGAGAACCCCGGGCCCGTTCTCCATCCCTCCGCTCCCCCTCCTCTCCCCACAGTGAGATTTCCACCACCACCTTCAGTTAGGTCTTGAAAGACTTGGTTTTCGTTTGTTCATTGAGCGTCCGCACTCCCAGGATCCACAGGCTGAGCGAGATAAACAGGCCAAAAAAATTCCAGGACGGTCTGAGTGTGGTTGGGAGAGGGGCAGCTCAGACTTAGGGTTGCAAGGAGGGCTCCCCAGAGGACGTGAGACCGGAGGCAAGGCCCAACCGATAATAGAGTGGGAAGCTGAGGTTTGCCAGAAGCAGCAGATTTGTGGAACCTGCAGAGTTCATGAGTGGTGCTTTCTTTTCGAAACTCAAAAGCCACCATCTGACCTTCCTTCAGTTTCACACTCTTGCAAATTATGCCTTGCGCATTCCTGTTCTTTCTTTCATTCACTTTTTTTTTTTTTTTTTTAGGTTTTTGAGACAGGGTCTTGCACTGTTTAGGCTGGCCTTGAACTCACACTCACTTTTTTTATTTTTTGAAGCAGAACATTTATTGGTATACTTTAAATGTACGTAATGATAACATTCATAATAAGGAGTTTTACACTTTTTAAAAATAAGGCTCTTGGGCCAGGGATTTAGTTCAGTGGCACCACCGCCTGCCTAGCAAGTGCAAGGTCCTGAGTTCAATCCCTGAATACCAAAAATAAATAAATAAATAAGGCTGTTTTTTGGCTTTTTAAGAGCTGAGAGAGGGGGCCGGGGATTTAGCTCGGGGATTCCACTTCCTGCCTCGCAAGCGTAAGGTCCCAAGTTCAATCCCTGGTACCAAAAAACAAAAGGAGAGAGAGATGAGGGTCTTGGGCCAGGGTTTAGCTCAGTGGCATCATGCCTGCCTAGCAAGCGCAAAGTCCTGAGTTCGATTCCTGGTACCAGGAAAAAAAGAGAGAGAGAGATGAGGGTCTCAGTATGTACCTGTTTCAGTCTTCCAAGTGCTGGGACTAGAGGTGTGCACCAGTGTGCTCTGCTAAAATCATGTTCTATTGAGCACTTACTTTATCCCAGTCGGCTTGCTTTAGTGTGTCATCTCTCAAGTCCTTCCAGCACCTTTGAGATAGACGCTTTGGCCTTTCTGCTTTACAGCTGAGGCCCGTGAGTGCCAGAGAGATGAAGTCAGGAAGCGGCAGAGCTAGGGGCTTTGAACTGAAGCAGCCTCACACCAGAGCCTGAGCTCTTCACTGGGACCCTCACTTTTCTCCTTTTTGGGCCTCTTGCATGGCCATCATCCTGTTCTCCTGCCTCAGTTTCTCTTTCCCCACCTGGCCCTCTGTCCACCTCTTCCCTCTCTGCCTTGCTCTCTACCACCTTTTTACGAAAGTACTCTCATAGACACTGTGTTGTCAGCCAGAATCAAACCCCAAATCCCTGCCCCACAGAGTTCACCATGGTAACAGTGATGTGGAACAACTTGTCAGGTAGTGAGAAGTGAGATAAATCACCAGGGCAGAGGGAGAGCTTTCCATGGAGCTGTGTGCAGGAAGGAGCTATTTGCTGGCCCTTGGCTGAGTGTCCCCAGGTCATGAGGGCCTGGCTGCATGTGGTATCCTTGCTGCTGACCCAGGGCCTTTGCCAGCGCTGTCAGATACTACTCACTTCCTGTTGTTGGGTGACGTCTGTTTGTTTGGGTTTTTTTGGTACTGGGGATCGAACTCGGGTCCTTGAGCTTGCAAGGCAAGCGACGGAACCACTGAGCTAAATCCCCGGCCCTATTGGGTGACATCTGAAGAGACAGTGTCCAGCAGATACTTCCTGAAGAGTCAGTGCGGAGTACGGTTATTAATGCTGGCCTCAGCAGCTTTTAGAGGCAGAAAGGGCAAAGTTGAACTACAGCCCCAAAGAAAGAAACCAGCTGCTCATTCTGTGGCATCACATTGGAGGCCAGGGTGGGCCTGTCACTTAGGGCTGGTTATAGCTGAGAGTCCAAGTAGGCCTGAAATAGGGATGGGGGTAGCTCAGCGGTACAGCATCTGCCTAGCATGTGTGAGTTTCTGGGTTTGATTCCTAGGACCACAAAATGGAAAAAAAAATCTGTTGAGTGTGGAGGCATATCCCTACAATCTCAGCTCCTTAGAAGGCTGAGGTAAGATAATTACAAAGTGGAAGCCAGCTTGGGCAATTTAATGAGACCCTGTGTCCAAATAAAAAGGGCTCAATAGTCAAGTGCCCCTGGGTTCAATCCCCAGTCCTGAAAGTAAATAAATAAATAGTGGCACAAACTGTCATCAAGGACCCAGGCCTCCGTCCTATTCTACTACACCCTTAACACATGGCACTTTTTTCCCTTTGCACTGTTGAGATTGAACCCAGGACCTACTTAAGCCTCCTAGCGCTGAGCTACAGCCCCAGTCCTTTTAAAATGTTTTTGGAGGACCGGGGATTTAGCTCAGTGGCTCCACTGCCTGCCTCGCAAGCGCAAGGATGCGAGTTTGATCCCCCATACCAAAAATAAAATAAAATAAATGTTTTTGGAGACAAGGTCTCTAATATTAAATTGCCCAGACTGGCCTCAAACTTGCAATCCTCCTGCCTCAGCCTCCCATAGCTGAGTTGCTGGGATTACAGACATGCCACCATGCCAGCTCATGTGGTTTCTGCCTCTTCATCCAAGATGGCTGCCCAGCCCCAGCATTACATCCACATTCCAGGCAGCAGGAAATGTTCTAGGGCCTTGGGAGAGTGGCTATTTGGGAACATCACAAAAGCTCTGAATTGTGGGAAACTGGTCAGTCCAGCTCATGGCTTTTCCTGCCACTCAGCGGCCATCTCCCAAGTCTGGCCAAGCTGATGGGACCAGTGAGGAGTCCTTGCACCTTGACGTTGAGAAGCTGAAGGAGAAGAGGGACACGCTGGACAAGGAGATATCCCAGTTAATATCTGAGTAAGTATTAGGCTCCCAGCGGAGTTTAGATAACTCTGGGCTGGGAGCTGTAGCTCAGCAGTAGAGTACTTGCCTAGCATGCTCGAAGCCCTGGGTTCCATCCTCAGCACTGCAGAAAACAAAAACAAAAATACTTAACTAATGCCTAGTAACTAAAACCTAGTCACACTAGCCAAATACTGTGGCTGGGCATGGTGCCACACAACTATAATCCTAGGGCTCAAAGGCTGAGGCAGGAGGATCACTTCAAGTTTAAGGCCAACCTGAACTACATAGTAAGACCCTGTCTCAAAAAGAATAAAAGAATGTGCTATTGGCTTCAGGGGTCCCGGCATCCTCTCTGGCAGGGCAGGGGTCCACCTGGGTTCACCTGGAGCCAACACTGGAAAGTTGCTCTGCTTCCATCCAGTGTTGCTCTGCTTCCGCCTCCACGAGCACTCACTTGCTCCACAGTGGTTTCAGTATGCAGGAAGCGGCTCATCCACACCTCCCAGCGCTCCTTGTGGCAGACACTGAGCAGCTCTGGGATATGTGTGTCACACTCGGGAGAATCTGCCGGGCTGCTTGGATCCTGTATCCATCTGTGAGTCCCTCACCTGGGGACCCTCCCTTAAGGGACAGGGCACGTTTGCCAGGAGGGCCAGGTCTGCCCAGCCATTCCTGAGCACCAAGTAAGCCTGCAGTGACCATGTGCTAGACAGGCCTTGCTGCTGTCCCAACCCGGGGTCCGCACTGACTTCCTGTGGTGGTGTCTCCCCCTCTCCATCACTCGAAGAGGCTACCGTGTGGATGAACTGGAGGAGCACATCTCCCAGCTGCACGAGTACAACGACATCAAGGATGTGGGGCAGATGCTGCTGGGCAAGCTAGGTGAGCAGAGGCTCTGGGGGAGCCCCAGGGATGAGGGTGTTGGCCTCCTCTAGAGAGTTGGGTTTTGCTCCTGTGCCTCTTAACTCACTAAATGCCCACCCCCCTTCTCTCCAGTCTGCTCCCCCTGGCTTTTGTTATTGTTGTTTTGGTACGAGGGATTGAACTCAGGACCTTGCACCAACAAGGCAGGTGCGGTGCCTCTGAGCTAAATCCCCAGCCCTCCCCCTGGTTTTTTGAGACAGGGTCTCACTGTGTAGCCCAGGCTGGCCTCCATTTTGCAGCAATCCTCCTGCCTCAGCCTCCAGAGTCCTGGGATTATAGGCATGTACCACCATGCCCAGCTTAGGGTCCCCATTCTTCCGGGGTCGCTAATATTAAATTGCCCAGACTGGCCTCAGACTTACAATCCTCCTGCCATCTCAGCCTCCAGCGCAGACTTGTTGAAGAGGAAGCAAGTGCAAAGAGAGCGCTTTGTGGCCTAGAGGGGAATTTTGTTCCACCTCACCATCAGTCTAGCTATCCAGAGGGCTTTGGCTATGACAGAAGAGTGTGAGCTGGTTCAGAGGGCAGGAGATGCAGAGATGGCCTTGTACAAACTCTCTGGCTCAGTGGGCCACCGGCAGCCATCGGGGTGTGTTCAGAGCCGGGGCTGTCTAGGACTCCTGCATCTCTCTGTGCTGCATTGCGGTGGCCTCTCTCGTTTCTAGGTTAGACGATCTGGAGCCGTGGCCTGTCCCTTTTGTGTTTACTCAGTGACTATTTACTGAGCCCCTTCTCTGTGCCCCGTACTTTCCAGGGTGCTGGAGACCTGGTGAGCAGGCGTGGGAAGGTCTGCTCTTGTGTGGCCTAGGGTTTTGTGCTGGAGTGGGTGTAGTGGTCAGTGGTCGGTAAGTAGATGAACAGAGCTAATTAATTATAAAACGTTCAAGGCTGTGAAGGAAACAAAGAGCCAAGATGGGGAGAATACTGAGAATGAATACAGTGGCAGATGGGAACAAATAAGGTGCTGGAAGGAGGCCTCCGGGACAGCCTTCCCCACGGAAAGAATGAGTCTTTAAAGCTATACTTGCTGTCTGTCACATGTGTGTAATCCCACCACTCTGGGAGGCTGAGGCAGGAGGATCCCAAGTTCAAGCCCAGCCTGGATAAGCTAGCAAGACCCTGCCGCAACATTAAAAAAGGATTGGGGATGTAGCTCAGTGTGAAGGCCCTGGGTTCAACGTCCAGTACCAAAAACCAAAATAAAAGACCATAGTTTGAAGAGGGGATTTGCTGCACAATGGGACGAGGCTTTGGAGAGTCAGGTGTTCCCGGGTCAAGCATGGGGCTCACATCTGCCTGGGGCTGACCTGAGGCGTGGCTGGCCTTGTGTGGTGCCTGGCCTTTCCCTTACCCTGGGGAGGCAGCAGTGCAGCCGTCTGGGAACCAGTGCTGGTTCTGGGGGTCGGGACAGTGACGCCGCACAGGGTTTTGGCCATTCCTGCGGCCACTTCTCCCTGGACATCCATGCTGCCTTCCTCCCGTGCAGCTGTGATCCGAGGCGTCACCACCAAAGAGCTGTATCCAGAGTTCAACCTGGACGTGAACGACTGAGCTGGTTCTAGAGGCTCCCGCTCACAGCCACAGGGACGGACAGATGTGGACTCCAGAGGCCATTGGGGCCCAGCCAGCGCCCCGCTGGGTTTCCCGAGAGGAAATGCTGGCGGCCCTTCTCTAGGATGCCCAGGCTCAGGAGAGATCCCCAAGGACAGGGCCAGAGAAGAGCAGGGATGGTGAGTCAGGGTTCCTGAAGTGTCCCACGGCTGCTATGCGGGGCTGTGTGCACATACACATGTGCGCCTTCTCAGCATGCATCTGCTCAGGTTCCCTGTCCTTTGATAGCCCCTGCTCGCACTTGGGAGCGAGCCAGCCTTGGGTTGTAGCCGCCTCACATGGCGAGCACTGTTAAGCACCTCGAAGCCATTATCGTTCATGCTTGTGGACTTGCCCAACCTAGGCTTAAGCCTGCAATCCTCCTGGCTCAGCCTCCCAGAGTGCTGGGATTCCAGGCATGTACCACCGTGCCCAGCCCTCTAATGCTTAAAAACATGTCACACACAAGGAAGTTGAGGCTCTGAGAGGCAAAGTGACTTGCTCACTTGTCACACAGGCAGAAGTGGCAGAGCAGGGATTTGAGCCCAAGCCTGACTGAAGCAGTGCTTTCTGGGCCGGGGAGACCGGAAGAGCTAGAGTGAGGAATGAGAACACTGCTGGATTCTGGTTTGGTCTGGGGTTTTTGTTTGTTTTTGGGTTTTGTTTTTGTTTTTTTGTTTTTTTTGTTACCGGGGATCGAACTTGGGTCCTTAGCTTGCAAGGCAGGCGGTGGAATTTTTTTTTTTCGAGACAGGGTCTCACTATGCAGTTCAGGCTGGCCTTGATCTCACTGTGTAGCACAGGCTGGCCTCAAACTTGTAGCAGTTCTCCTGCCTCAGCCTCCTTAGTCCTGGGATTATAGGCACGCACCACCATCCCCAGCAACCAAAACTTTATTTTATCAAAATTCTTTCTTGTGGGGGCCGGGGACTTAGCTCAGTGGTTCCAGCGCCTGCCGTGCAAGCGCAAGGTCCTAAGTTTGATCCCCAGTACTAAAGCAAAAAAAAAAAAAAATTAAAAGCATCAGTGCCATTGCTAATACTATGTGCTGTACCTGATAAATCCCTCTGCAGAAATTAAGAGGCAGATCAGGTTCAGCAGCCACAGGTCTCACGGAGTTCTCAGTGGTCATTTGATTTATCCAGTTGGTTGCTGTTGAGCCCAGAGTCCCTTTTCTAGCCTCAGGAGGAGCCGGAGGAAAGGATCCATCCCAGGCAGGCCCCAGAGCAGCTGTGGGGAGCCCTGCTCCATAGCTGGGCTCTGGCTGCAGAATGCTGGTGGCCCAGAAAGGTGCCCTGAGGTTTTCTGTCTAGGAAGCTCTCCTGTTCCCATCTCCTGAGAGTCTGCTCAGCAGCAGAGCCTCGGGGTGACAGGCACCGGCCTGTCCAGATGACTTGGGGGCAGCCTGGTCAGACCTCGCTGTGGCTGAGGCCTCCTGAGCCTGGGATTCCTGCCTGAGTCCTCTTCCAGCCTCTAGGGTCAAACCCTGGGAGTCCCCCACCCTGTCTTAGTTGCCATCGATGGTCCCCTCTTTCCCTGTTCTCACTACAGTCCACCCTGTTTGTCTCCTTTACTGTCAGAAGCCATAAGCAAGCAATTTTTAAAAACTACAAAATAAGGTACAAATGTAGTGTATTTAATAAACTGTCAACCAAAGCAAAAACAAAAAAGCCATAAGCAAGTTGAGAGCCAGCTTTGCAAGTCACCAAGGGGCCCCCTGGTTTACCCACCATGCATGCTGGTCAAATGTGTACATTGCCTTTTGTTTTGTTTTGCTTGTACTTTACAGTCAGTACTATAGGATTTGAGGTTTGGGCCAGGTGTGGTGCTGCATACCTGTAATCTCAGCGTTCAGGAGGTTGAGGCGGGACAATCCAAGTGAGTTGGAGCCCAGCCTCAGAGAGACCCTGTCTCAAAAAAAGAAAGAAAAGGGGCTGGGGATTTAGCTCAGTGGTTCCACCGCCTGCCTCAAAAGCACAAGGACCCGAGTTTGATCCCTGGTACCAAAAAGCAAAAAAAACAAACAAAAAAAGAAAGAAAATTTTTTTTTGAGTTTTGTAACTTTGTAGCATTTTAGATAAGGTTATATTTGTACTTTGTTGTGTGACGGAATTGTATTGAATAAACCTAGAGTTTGAATGCAGAATAAAAGTTGGCATTCATGTTAGTTAATTTGACAACTTTCACAGAAAAGCCTCTCCCTCGTGAGTCTCCCTGTTACCAGGTACTAGAGTGCTCAGGGGTCCCTTCTAGGCTCCTTATCCCAAAGAATTGAATAGCACAAGCAAAAAAGATGTTTAGGCCGGCCGTGGTGGCACCCTCAGAAGGCTGAGGCAGGAGGATCACCTAAGTTCTAGGCCAGCCTGGGCTACATAGCGAGACCCTGTCTCAAAAAAAAAGTTGTACATTTATTAAAGGCATTAAATGCAAGAAAAGTAGGGAGAAGAGAAGTGGAGAAGAGGAGAGGGAGTGTGGGAAGAATGAAACAGCCTGCACGCCTGCCACCCAGAAGCAGGCAGTAGCTACAAGGCCAATGGATCTGCCCCAGGGCAGGGCCCGGAAGCTGCTCTGCACATGTGTGCGGGCTGTGATTGACAGGCAGGCCTGCTTGCGCAGCGGGTTTGCCACACCCTAGCTCCTGTTTAGGGGGAGAATTTCCGCCCCCACGGGAACTCTGCCCAGCGAGGGTGTGCTGCTGTGGTCTGGTCTCCATTGCACCTGTCACCATGAATGTCACCGCTCTAGGTAGCCTAGAATGTCAGGAATCCTCACCATCCTGCCACGTGCCTGAGTCCATCCGCTGCCCATGCGGCTGCAGCCCTGCTGAGCCTTCTCACGAGATGTCAGTGGGGTGGCAGCGCCTGGGGACGATTGTCAGGCAGGAAAGGAAATGGAGTTTGTGAAAACTGCCATCAAGTCCCAGTTCTGCCCACCGTGACCCGTGTGACCCCAGGCAGCTGACGTGGCCTCCATACTGTGTGGGTCGGGACAGTTAGCAGTAACTGCCTCGGCAAAAAGCCCCCAAATCTCCGTGGCTGAACATATCAAAGGTCTGTCTGTCTCCCGAACTCCTGTTTGTAGCCAGGCATAGGGGCACATTCCTGTAATCCTAGCACTGGGGAGGCTGAGGCAGGAGGATCACTGCGAATTCAAGGCCGGCCTGGGCTACAAAGGGAGACCCTGTCGCAAAACATCCATAATGATAATAATAATAAATGGGCAAACATCTGATCACAGCCCAGTAGCCCAGTATTCGGGAGCAGCCACGTGGCCCAGAGGGAGAAGGAGCTGGGAAATGTGGGTGGGCCGTGAATAATTAGGAAAGGTTCGGCTCGCTCGGCCTTGAAGACCCGGACCCACCACCAGAGGGCGCGCTGGGGACTCCGTGAGCGGCTGCGCAGGACCCCACTCCCCGCGCCTTGAGTTAACCCACACAGCAGCTAGTCTCCTGCGCCCCCCTACCCTTCGGGATACCGAACACGGATCTACACCTCCATCCTTCTAGACTGCCCTCCAGAGCCCCTGCGACCCTGGGCTCCGGCAGCAGCAGGCATCCTTATTCCTGATTTTCCTTCTCCCTTCTCTCCCTGGGTTTTTGTCTCACTGTGCGGCCCAGGCTGGCCTTGAACACTCTGTGATCCTCCTGAGGGCTGCGCCACCACACCCCGCATTCTTCCTATTATTCCTTATACTTTCACATGCTAATCTCAACAGATTATCACAAAGCCTTCAGAGGTAGCTTCCACGATTATCCTTATTTTGCAGATGAGGAAACAAAGTCAGAGAGGGAAAGGAACCCATGAAAGTCACACAGCACTGCAGTGGCAGGGCCAGGGCTGCCTGGTTCCTGACCCCAGGCTCCTGTCCTGGATGCCGCACTGAGTAGACCTGCCCCAGGCTCACCAAACTGAGGCCCCGGACCACGAGGCCCTGTCGCCTCTGGGTCCCTTCCCACCTCCTCCTCCTGGGGGCTCCGGGTTGGCCTCATTGAATGTAGCCCTCGTCCTGTAGTGGCTGGTGACCTGCCTGGATCCAGAACCAGGGCCTAGACTCCAGGTCGTCCTAGCCCCGCCCAGGTGTCCCCTCCGCTGAGGGACCAGTGCCCTGACCTGCTCCCCTCTCAGCGGAGAAGGGGGACGGGCTGGGCGCGAGTGGGGGAGCCGCAGAGGAGCGATCAACACCGCGTCCTGAGGACCCGTTTCCTCCCCGAGGTGCAGGCTCGCTCGTCTGCCTCTGCCGCGGGGGACTCGGGGCTCGGTGCTGCGGAGCCTGAATTTAGGGTCTCTGCCACCCAGGGCTCCGCTGCAACAGCTAGTCGGGGTCATGAGCAATAAGGAACCCAGAGGTGGTGGCACAGGCCTGTAGTCCCGGCACTGGGGAAGCTGAAGCAGGATTGCTGCTATATAGTGAGTTCAAGGCCAATCTGAACTACGTAGAGACCTTATCTCAAAAAGAAAAAGAAAAAAACCACTCAAGCATCCAAGGGGACATCACGCAGGGCACTCCCTCCCCAGACGAGATCGGCTCTCCCACGTGTCGTGCCGTGGCAGGTGTGGCCTAGAGGGGGCGGTGTGGGCTCAGCCATGGAGGGCTGGCCGGGAAGGGGCCTCCAGCTAGGCCTCAGGCACCCGCTAATCTTCCCAGCACCACACACAGAAGGGGTGGCTCCTCTGGCTGCTCTGAGGCCACCAGTAGAGGGCAGTACAGAGCCACCTGGTCATGAAATATGGGTACTCAGCGCTGATGATGCTGGACAGGTGAAAGGCCAATTGCCACGTGTTTATTCATAGCTTGTTTGATTATATCTGGATTATATCCCTTGTAAATGCTACTCAAAAATATCCCAGCAGGGCCCAGTGGCTCTGCCTGTATTCTCAGCACTTAGCAGGCTGAGGCAGGAGGATACCACTCCAAGCCAACCTAGGCAACATACTGAGACCATCACTCAAAATCAAAACAAATAGGGCTGGGAGTGTAGTTCGGTGGGAGGTCCCGGGTTCAACCTCAGCACTACAAAAGCAAAATAAAATAATTTTAAAATTAAAAAATCAAAAAATCTCGGCATGGTGGCACATGCCTGTAATCCCAGCACTTGAGAGGCTGAGGCAGAAGGATTGCTATGAGTTTGAGGCCAGCCTGGGTTAAATGGTGAGTTTAAGGCCAGCCTGAACTACATAGAGAGACCCTGTCCCCATCAATCAATGTAAAAATAAGATTTTAATTTTTAAAAATTATCACCTTGGACTGGCAGAGTTCACAACAGTACTGTAATACAGCCTGCACTCTCCTTCCAGGGCTCTGAAAGGGGCCGTTTCTGGGCAGCCTGATGCCACGCAGTATCACCAAGTCACACTGCTCCAGTTTGCTTAGCAGAAGGGGCCACTTTAGTGAGAGGGAGGAAGCTGGGGCCAGGGCTAACAGGGCTGGGAGGCCACACAGGAAAGCCAGGATCCTGCCAGGCAGACACGGACTGGGAACAAGGTGAAAGGTGACAGTCCCACACCCAGCCAGCTGGGAGCCAAATGTGCCCCAGAGAGGCGTTGATGGCCACGTAACCAGCGTTAAGCAATCCCACGGGCCAGGCCAATGGGCCAAGCACCTGAGGAACCCATTGCTCAAGCAACTGAGCTAGACCTGGCTCCAGATAAAACATATGTGAATGAAAAGGGCTGAGGATGGAGCTTAGCCCTCCCTAAATTCAATCCCCAGTACCGCAAAAAAGAAAGAAAAAGAGAGACTGAGCCCACCATAGTGTCACAGGCTTGTAATCCCAGCACTCTGGGAGGCTAAGGCAGGACGATGGCAAGTTTGAGTCCAGCCTGAGCAACTTAGTGACTTAGCAAGATGTCTCACAATTTAAAAGCTGGAGATGTAGCTCAATAGGAAAGACCTGAGTGCAATGCTCAGTACTGTGCACACACACACACAGAGAAGAGAAAAAGGACATGTGGGCTGGGGGCTGGTGGTGTCGCTCAGTGGAGGCCCTGGGTTCTGCCCCTGGCACCACAAAATAACAAGAAAAACAGAGAATGAGGGCCTACACCCTTTAGGGATTCTGGTATTGCAGGCCCAGAATTTTTTTTCTTTCAGCACTGGGTACAGAAGCCAGACCCCTGCCTGCCCTCCACCCTGAGCCACGCCCAGCCCCGGAAGTGACACAGGTGCCCTCTGCGTTTTCGATGTCCTGAGCCAGCGTGGTCACCTCCGGCAAGCCGAGGTGTGACAGGATCTGGCCTTCCCCAGAGCCCTACAGCTGACACACCCTGCCCTTTGCTGGCCTGGGATCCCTTGTGCCTCCTCCCTCCTCCCTGGCACCAGCAGACCTGCCCAGCTGGTTTGCCAGAGAAGAGCTGAGCCTGTTTTGCTGCCTCAGGGTTCTTTTTTGTTTTGTTTTGTTTTTTGTTTCTTTTAGACAACATCTGTCTAAGTAGTCCAGCCTGGCCACAAACTCATGGTAACCCTCCTGCCTCAGCCTCCTGGGTGAGTGCTGTTACGGAGCTCAGGAAGAACATGCAGAGGTCAGAGGTAGAGAATGTGGTGGAGAAGAACTCAGGGCAGGTGGCCCCTCTGACCTGAGCCAGTGGGCCAAAGGACATGCGGGATGACTGTCCCCTAGTCACCCTAGCTGCCTGCCTACAATGTTTGTCTCTTAGCCTCCACCAGCCCCAAAGCACCTTCTTTCTTCGAATGACTAACACTGCCCAGCCCCCGCCCTATTCTCCAGTGTCTTGGGGAGAAGCCCCGGAGTCTGCAGACTGATGGCATCACAGAGGAAGTCGAGATGTCAATGAGATGGCGCTGGTTATGGCTTCCTGTTTGTTTCTTATCTGTGGCCAAACAGCAAGCTCAGCAGGCGGAGGCAGGGAGTCAGGCGCTGGAGGCTGGGCTGTGGCTTCCCAGTTTCTTCATTTACAAAGGAGGACAAAGAATGCCTATCGTGGCCCCACACCTGGAATTCCAGCACTCAGGAGGCTAAGGCAGGAGGATCACTGCAAGTTCTACATAGTGAGCGCAGGACCAACCTAAAAATAAATAGCAAGACCCAGTCTCAGGGCCGGAGATGTAGCTCAGTGGCGCCATGCCTGCCTGGCAAGCACAAGGTCCTGAGTTTGATTCCTGGTACCAGGAAAAAGAAAAAAGACCCTGTTTCAAAATAAATAAAATACCCCCCCCAAAAAAATTCTAGGGGGGTCCAGGGATTAGCTCAGTGGTTTCGCCGTCTGCTACGCAAGTGCAAGGACCCAAGTTCGATCCCCGGTACCAAAAAAAAAAAATTCTAGGGAAGCGGGCCAGGGATTTAGCTCAGTGGTTCTGGCGCCTGCCTTATAAGTGCACATTCCCGAGTTCGATCACCGGTACACACACACAAAAAAAAATTCTAGGGAAGCAATAGTCAAGAAAACAAGAAAACAAGCTAGGTATAGTCTGTAATCCCAGCACTCTGGGAGGCTGAGGCAGGAGGATGGAAAGTTCCAGCCCAACTTGGGCAATTTAGCAACTTACTGAGAACCCGTCCCCAAATAAAAATAAATACAAGAAAGAAAAGGTCTGAGATGTAGCTCAGTTCAAAGGCCTTGGGCTCCATCACACACACACACACACACACACACACACACACACACACACACTTAGGTTGCGAGGGATGAAAAGGGCCTTTCAGAACAGTTTTTTTGTGCGAGGATTGAGTTTTGGTTTTTTGTTGCTGGTGGTGGTTTTTTTGGCTTTTTTGTTTCATTGTTTGTGTTTTGATACAGGGTCTTGTGCTTGCTTCAGCAGCACATATACAAAAACTGATACAGGGTCTCACTATGCAGTTCAGGCAGGCCTGAAAGTCACAGTGACTTTTACCTCAGCCTTCAGAGTGCTGAGATTAGAGTTATGCACCACCATACAACACTTTATTTATTTTTGAGACAGGGTCTCACTATGTTGCCCAAACTAGTCTTGAACTCCTGGACTCAAGTGATTGTCGTGCTTCATCCTCCCAAGCAGTGGGGACTATAGGTCCACATCACTGCACCCAGCTCATCAGGTACCTGTCAACAATCATTTAAATTTAGGCTTTGGCTGGGTGTGGTGGTACACACTGTAATCTCAGCACTCAGGAGGCTGAGGCAGGAGGATCACTGTCAGTTTGAGGCCAGCCGGGGCTACATATCAGGAACCTGTCTCAAAAATATAAAAATAAATGAATTTAGACTTTGAGATTAAAGACACGTGCTAAGGAAAACCTTTGGCCATTCCAAGAGAGCTGGGGAGGCTTTCCCAGTAGACCGGGTATATCGGCACAGAACATTTTGGTCATGACCGAGGGAGCTCATTTTGGGCCACCCTGATGTGGCCTTTTGTACCATCTGTGTACCAAGAAGGCCTCAAATGGGGTGGTGTGACAGCAGTCATCGGTTCAAGGAGCCATATTTCCCCAGCTTATTCAGATTTGCAAGTGTGTCCACCCCCATCTGGGTTTCTCCTCCATTGCACTGGATTCCACATATCTAAGCATTGCTTGATTTTATTCTGAATTTTCTGCTTTGTAGGGTTTTTGTTTATTTGTTTGTTTTGGTTTTATGAGACAGGGTCTCTCTGTGTAGTCCAGGCTGGCCTTGAACTCAGTATTAGTCCAGGCTGACCTCAGACTCACAGAGATCCTTCTGTCTCAGCCTCCTGAGTCCTAGGATTACAGGCCTGCACCAGCATGGCAGGCTTGCTTTGCATTTTGCTTTGCTTGCCTCAAAGCTGTAGGTAAGATATATTACATATATCCCTAACTCTCTCACGGGTTTGCATAGGTGTCTTAGTCACTTTCCCTGTTTCTAAGACACAATACCTGATCCTTGAAACAAAGGAGAGGTTTGTTTTGGCTCATGCTTCAGTCTGTGGTTGCAGACTCCATGGCAGAGGGGCAGGGTGGAGGAAAGGAGGAAAAGCTGCTCCTGGTATTGCAAGCAGGAAGCAGAGGGCAGGGGGGGGGGGGGGGTGACCCTTGCAGGCCACACCCACAGTGACCCACCTCTTCCAGCCAGGCCCGGCCCCCAACAGCAAATCCCCTCCAAGCCCCCATACCCATCCAATCTCTACTCCAAAGCCCCACCTGTGAGTGCATGAGGGTTTGTGCCTCACTCTAGATAGGACCACAGCAGTGGGGTGAGTTTGTGGGTGAGTTTCTGGCCTTCAAGGCCTGGAGAGCAAAATCCAGCTGAGGACACACCCAGGGCTGCCTCAGCCAGGCCAGGGAGGAGATAAGCGGGCCCTGATTAAGGACCGAGGGTGCCTGATCGTGGCCCAGCCTGGCCAAAGCCCAGGGTCCTGATCTCAGTTCATGCTGGCTGGGAGGCACAGGTAGGAGGTGCAGATCAAAGGGAGGCTAACCACACCCGTTCCCAGTGAGCTCTGAGCACACAGCAGCAGCCCCCTTAATGACAGCTCTTCTTCCCAGTAAGAGTGCCATCACCCTTTCTTCACATTGCCTGGCCTGTTGGCTGCCCAGTCAGCCCAGGCCCCAGGCTGATCCTGAGCCTAGGGGATAAATGACAAAGTCTGCATCAGCCCAGCCTTCCAGGAAACAGGAGTGGAGGGCGAATTTCCTCCTTCTGTGGAAGCCACTGGCAGCAGTGCCATGGAAGAGGCCAAAATGGTCAGCCCCTCTGCAGGAAGGATCGCTGTCACCCAGGCCGACACTGAGTCAAATGCACAGGTGACATTTGCCTAAGAGATTTAAAGGTCTCCCAAGTCACCCTCACTCACAGGTGGTCACTGCACTGTCCAGCATGACCCTCAGGACATTACTTTGCCCAATCAAGCTGTCATCCTTGTGTGGCCTTTCAGGCCTCATCCCTCACCGCCTCCAGGCTTTGCCATGGCCCTATCTGTTACCACCACCTCGGCCCCCTGCTCCATGTGGGGCTATCTTACCTGATATGTTCTTGGCGCCTACAACGATAAATAGTAGGTGCTGAATAAATATCTTCTGAGCGATGTAGAACCCAGGCCCTAGGGAAGGTTGGCTCATCCTAAGCAGCAGTTTGCTTAACAGGGAGGGGAGAGGTCAGGGCCTTCGTGGAGCTAGGATCTTCCTCAGGGAGCCCTGTCCCTGCTGCAGCCTCAGAGTTTGGAGGAAAGAGTTTGGGGCTACGGACAGACAGAAGGATGTGGAGAAACGGCTGTGCCTGGCTAATGAGAGAAGCAGTTGGCAGCAGCCTGTACAGTGGACCCTTGACTTACGAACTCAATCTGTTCCCGAGGGCTGGTTGTAACTCAAGTTGTTCGGTGAAGGCTCAGGCTCCTCTAAACAGCCTCCAGAGTTTCCTGTACACAGGCAGACCTCAGTGTCCTTGGAGAGACACTGGCACAGGAGTTCTCAATGAACCCCACACAGGAAAGGATGTGGTCATGTTCCTTCCAGAACCCTTTAAGGGTTAGATCTGTATCTGAGACCATCTGGAAGCACATGCAGCCAGCATTTGGGTCATAACTCAAGACTTTGGTTGTAAGTTTAAATTAAAATTCCTGTCATAACCCAAGTTGTTCATATGTCAGGCAGGTTGTAACTTCAGTGTCCACTGTATATATTACAATTTGACATTGTTAAAACAGAAAACACTGGGCTAAGGAGGTAGCTGGGTGGTAGGGTGTGTGCTTTGCTTAATGTGTATGAGGCTCTGGGTTCCATCCCTAAAACTGCAAAAAGAGAACCAAACCATACCAAAAAAGCCATTTGGGTTATCCATTCAACACATATATACTAGAACACTCATATACAGGTCATTTCTCTCTCTCTTTGCCTCTTTCTCTCTCCCTCTCTCCCCTCTCTCTTTCACCTAGGGTTGAAACCAAGGCTTCATACTAGGCTACTGCTGTACCACTAAGCTTACACCCCCAGCCCTTTTTATTTTAAGACAGGGTCTTGCTAAATTGTCCAAGCTGGTCTTGAACTTTGAATCCTCCTGCCTCAGCCTCCCAGTATCACTTTTTTATTTTTGGTACCAGGGATTGAACTCAGGACCCTGCACTTGCCAGGCAGGCAGAGCACCACCACTGAGCTATACCTCCAGCCCCCTTTCATTTTCTTTTCTTTCCTTTTTTTTTTTTTTTTTTGCGGAACTGGGGATCAAACACAGGACCTTGCGCTTACAAGGCAGGTGCAGTGCCACTGAGCTAACTCCCTGGCCCTCTTTTTTTTTTTTTCCGACAGGATTTCTTTTTTTTTCTTTTTTGGATTTCTTGATATGTAGTACAGACTGGCCTCAAACTCACATAGATCCTCCTGCTTTGGCCTCCCGAGTGCTGGCTTACAGGTGTGCACAGCATAGCCAGCTTTACATTACCTCTTGATCACTTAATACAATACATAATATTTATGTAAGGCTGTGTAAATAGTTGTTACACTGCACTGTGTGGAGGAATAATCACTGGAGAAAGTCTGTCCGCGATCAGCACAGAGGACATGTTTTTTCTAAAATTCTTAATCTGTGGATGGTGAACAGGTGGATCCAGAAGCCATGGACACAGAGGCCAACTGTAGCGACAACCACTGCTGAAGCAGCCCTGGTCCCTGCAGGGGAAGGCGCCCAGGGCAAGGAGAGCCAGCAGAGCGGGCTGGACGGCATAGGTGGGCCCTCAGTCTAACCCTTTGCC
The DNA here is from genome assembly GCF_053883595.1 of Heterocephalus glaber. Lineage (NCBI taxonomy): Eukaryota > Metazoa > Chordata > Mammalia > Rodentia > Bathyergidae > Heterocephalus > Heterocephalus glaber. The sequence continues at coordinate 6,576,724 of NW_028258316.1, read as the reverse complement.
GGGGCTGTGGAGGCAGATTAGAGCGAGGCGGGCTGGCTTGGGAAGCAGGGTGAGCGGTTAACTGCAAAATCCCAGGACACATCCGCAGAACAGTTCCCAAAGCCTTGCCGATGGACCCGAACCGAGTGCCGCCTCAGTTCCTCTCGCGAGAACTCGAGCGGTTTTGGATAGGTCAGCTCGGCTCTGGCTCAGCCTGAGTGGGAGGTACAGAAGGACCTTTGGAAGGAGCGCTCCCCTGCTGTGCTCTTGCACGAGGATCCACTCTCACCCTGCAGAGTGTACTTTGTTTCTTACGTTAGTTGGCCCAAACTCACTCTGCAGAGCCTGTTTCTTTTCCTACCTTAAATAAACAGAAACCCCACCATCTTGTGCGCTTGTCTTGATCAGTTCTTTCGTGAGGACAGAAAAGACTTGGAAACCAGCTCTAGAAGGGGACACCATCCTGATAACACCGTGGGCCGTGGGGACCGTGGTAAGGAGGCACGGTGCACAGGGCGGGTACAGACACCAGCCGTCTCCTCTCCAAACTTCTGGAGACAGAAGTGCAAGATCCAGGCCCTGGCAGATTCCTGTCTGGGAAGGGCCACTTCTCACTTTGTCCCCGTGTGGTGCTAAGAGCTAATGAGCATTCTTGGGCCTCTTTTTTATTTTTCCAGCACTGTGGGTGGAACCCAGGGCCTCACAAGCGCTAGCCAAGCGCTCACCACAGCAACACCCCAGGCTTCGGGCCTCTTCTATAAGGGAACAAGTTCGGTTCGCCAGGGCTCTGCCCGGTGACCTAATCGCTTCCCCAAATTCTATCTCCTTTTTTCGTTTGTTTGAGACAGGGTCTTGCTATGTAGCCCAGGCTTCCCTACAGCTCAGTGATCCTCCTGCCTCAGCCTCCCAAGTACTGGGATTACAGGCATGCACCACCACACCTGGCGAGACAGGATTTATCAACTTATCCAATAGGTGAGTAGCCCAAACTCAGCAAGGTGAACCCAGGCCCTCCATCCAGTCCCCTTGCCCAGGGAGCACACCTCATGTTCCTAAATGAAAAAGATACCGGGCATGTTGACGCATGCCTGTAACCCTGGCTACTCAGGAGGCTGAGGCAGGAGGAATGCCAGTTCAAGCCCAGTGTGAAGGTTAACCTTAACTGTGTCATCGAGGTTGGCTTAAGAAATCCCCAGAGGACTAGTAAACCCCACTTCTGGGTGTGTGGGCAGGTCATGGAGGCATGATCTTGGGGACCACGTCTGCTCCCTGGCCTCTTCCTCTCAGGCACTGTCCCGTTTGGCTTCCAGGCTGCTGTGAACTGAGCACCTCTGCTCTGCCACGCCCTTCCGCCATGCTGGCCCTGCCTTGGAGCCAGCCAACCATGGACTGAATCCCCTGAAGCTGAGAGCCAAATAAACCTCTCCTCCTTTAAACTGTGGGTGTCGGGTATCGTGTCCCAGCAACAGGAAAAACTAATACACCCGGCCTGGGCAACTTAGCAAGACTCAGTCTCAGAATTTGAAATACTGAAAAAATACAAAGGCCTGGGTGTTAACTTAGTGTAGAGTATTCCCATACCTGCCGAGGATTTAGCTCAGTGGTTCTGGCACCTGCCTCGCAAGTGCAAGGTCCCGGGTTCGATCCCTGGTACAAAAAAACAAACAAACAATCACTAGTACCAAAAAAGTTAAAGCAAAACAAGAGTCCAGTGGTGAGTGCTTTTTTTTTTTGGTACCGGGGATTGAACTCGGGTCCTTGCACTTGTGCAGCAGGCTGATGAAACCACTGAGCTAAGTCCCCAGCCCCAAGTGGTGGGTGCTTTTAAGTTGGGTGGGCCACAGGTACCGAGATTCTGGCTAAAATATGGTCCAGATGTGAGGGTGCTTTGCAGGTAAGCTTAACATTTAAATCAGTAGACTTTCAGTAAAGCACACTGCCTACCTTCCACGTGTGGGGGCCTCATCAATCAACTGAAGGCCTTAGGAGAAAAGACAGGCCCCTCTAGGAAGAAACAATTTGGCCTCCAGACTGTTAGGGCTCCACTGGCCACATCAACTTCCGAGGCTCCAGTCTGTGGCCCACCCTGTAGATCTGGACCTGCCGGCCTCCAAACTTGCATTAGATTGCAACAGACCTATCTCTGTATGTACATCCAGGTGGTCCTGTTTCTCCAAGAAGCCTGCCGCATACACAGGGCTGTCCTGGAAACCAGAGGCATAGCTCTGACAAGGAAAGTAGACAGTCTCCCTTTTCATGGATTCCTGTGAGATACTTTTCTTACCCTTATTTTTTATTTATGTATTTATTCTTGCTCTTTTTTTTTATTCTTGCTCTTGGAGACAAGGTCTCGCTATGCAGTTCAGGTTGGCCTTGAGCTCACTATGTAGTCCAGGCTGGCCTCAAAGTCACAGTGTACCTCCTCCCTCAGCCTCCTGAGTGCTGGGATGACAGGCGTGGGCCACTGTGCTCAGCTTCTTCGCTTTATGATCTAACACCAACTGCCCAAACTTTGTGAATTCTAGATTGAGATCTGGGTATCTGCCTATATACAACACAGAATTTAATCTTACTTGGTCTCTGGTGTGAGAAACTGAAAGTGTAAATAAGGACTAAATGTATAATAGGTAATGTGAAATAGGAAGGGGCAAAGGAAGGAAGTGGGAGGGCTAGGGGAAAGGATAGAAGGGAATGGGATTAATATGAGAAAATGGAAAAATAGGAACAAAATCTTTGTAAATAGGGAGGAATGGAGGGGTTGAAGGGAGGGCTGGGCAAGGGTGAAAAATAAGAACCAAGAGAGACTATGTAAAGGTGCAAATTTCCAATGATGAATGTCATTATATTGTATACCTAAAATGTACCAGTGATTAGAATGAATAATTGATAATGTAAAATAGGAAGAAAAGGTCCAAAGGGGTAGGGGTGGTGGGAGGGGCAGGGGAAAGGAAAGAAGGGAAAGGAAAAATGCTGAGAAATGGAAAAAATGGAAATAAAGTCTTTGTAAATAGGGAAGGGTGGAGGGGGTGAAGGGAGGGCTAGGAATGGGGAAAAAATAAGAACCAAGATGCATTATGTAAAGGTACAAGTTCCCAATGAGAAATGTAATTGTGTTGCATACCTACAATGTACCAATAAAAGAATTTAATACAAAAAAAAATCTTACTTGGATATAAGAAGAGCTTTTTTGGTCAGTGCAGCGGACAACAGCAAACCCCTCTCCTGGGTCACCCACCCTACTCCTCTGAGGGCCCAGTGCCCTGCCTGTCCCAGCCTGGCATGAGGGAGAGCTGAGCACTTCGGGCCCCTCACTGTCCCAGCACAGTACCACACTGGCAGCAGGTGTGGAGGGGCTGTGCCTGGCAGCAGAAGGTGGGACACCAGTGCTGAGAAGTGGCCACTTGGAGCCACATATTCATGGAGGACACCACAGGATGGTAAGGGCAGAGACAAGGTGATTTGCAGGACAAAGGGGGGTGAGGTGGGAATGTAGCTCAGTGTGGAGGCCCTGGGTTCAATTTCCAGTACCACAAATAAAGACAACTAAGCCAAAAGGAAAAGTACACCTGGGGTGAAAGTGTCTCAGATAATGTTGGCAGGAAAAAAAAAAAGTTTGGTTTTTGGTAATTTCTTCAGGATATTAGAAGAGAGGCCTGACTGAGGGTGGTGGTGCACACTTGTAATCCCAGCACTTGGGAGGCTGAGGCAGGAGGACTCCCACAAGTGCTAAGCCAGCTTGGGGCACACGGTGAGTTCAAAGGCAGCCTGAACTACACAGTGAGACCCTGGTTCGAGAAAAGTAAAGGAAGCCTTTTGTGCTTTATATTCCATATTTATTGAACCAGTCCCTTCCTGAGGAACAGTTAATTACATTTCCTGACTCCTCACTGTCCCAACACAGCCACGAACTGTCTATATCCAGCCGAGAGAGGAACTGCGGGGGTGTTAAATGCTGGCCCACTACCAAAGGACCTGCAACACCACAGTCTGATGTCCCTCCCAGCACCCCAGGGGGTCCACTTTCTCATCTGGTCACCAACACTGGACATTCTCATGAATTTTCCCACTCTGAAAGGCAAGGCAAACTTCTCATTTTCCTCTGGTTCTCTTCCATTAACAGGGAGGAGACAGACTCTCCCTATAGTCTAGACTGGCCTTGAACTCACTATGTAGTCCACGTTGGTCTCCAACTCACAATGATCCTCCTGCCTCAGCCTCTGAATGCTGGGATCACAGGCATGCATCAACCTGTACCATTTGAATTTCTTTTGCTATATTGAGTTCAAATCATTCACCCAATCTTATCTTTTTCTTTTTTCTTTTTTTTTTTTTTGCGGGGGGGCGGGGGGGCTGGTACCCGGGATTGAACTTGGGTCCTTGTGCAGCAGGCAGCAAAACCACTGAGCTAAATCCCCAGCCCCTCTTTTTTTTTTGGTACCGGGATCAAACTCGGGACCCTGAGCTTTCAAGGCAGGTGGTGGAACCACTGAGCTAAATCCCCAGCCCTTATCATCTTTTTCTTATTGCTAAGAACCCTTTATTTATTTATCAAGGATATTTACTCCTAACAATACTGCAGTTTTGTGGGAGGTACTGGGGTGCTCTATACTGAACTACACCTCAGCCCTTTTTTTGTTTTGTTTTCTTTTTTTAGTACCGGGGATCGAACTCGGATCCTTGCACTTGCGCAGCAGGCAGCGAAACCACTGAGCTAAATCCCCGGCCCACCTCAGCCCTTTTTATTTTGAAACAGGCTCTCACTAAATTGTCCAGGGTGGGCTTGAAGTTACGCTTTTCCTCCCTCAGCTTCCTAAGCAGCTGGGACTAAGGTGAGGTGTGGTTCACCATAGCCACCAGCAAGACACTAAATTTTTTTTTTTTGGTGCTGGGGATCAAACTCAGGATCTTGCACTTGGGAGGCAGGCACGACGCCACTGAGCTAAATCCCCAGCCCAACACTAAATATTTTAGTCCTTTTTTTTTTTTTAATTTTTAATTTTAATTTTTAATTTTTGGTACCGGGGATCGAACTCAGGACCTTGCGCTTGCAAGGCAGGCACTGGAACCACTGAGCTAAATCCCCGGCCCAAAACTAAATATTTTTACGAGTCTGTTTATCATCTTCTCCTCCATACAGCAGTTTTTCCTGTTCAGCTGGGTCAAGCCCGTTGATTCTATTACAGCTTCAGTTTTACGTCTAATGTAGACAAGCCTTTTTCTCCCCCCACCCCAGTAATAGGGGTTGAATTTTGGGCCCCTACACTGACCTACATCCCCATCGCCTCTTTTATTTTATTTTATTTTTTTTTTTATGGTACTGGGGATTGAACTCGGGTCCTTGCACTTGCCAGGTAGACAACAGAACCACTGAGCTAAATCCCTGGCCCTCTTTTAATATTTTTTATTGTAAGATAAGGTCTTGCTAAGTTGCCCAGGCTGGGCTCAAATTCACAATCCTCCTGCTTCAGCCTCCCAGACTGGGGATTTGCTAAGCTTCCTGTACTTATTTTCTGCACACTTATCAGTTCCAGCTCCTAAACACTGAGCCTTTACTGTAATTGGCCTTTCAGTGCCCCACACAGCTCTCCAGCCCCAAGGCAGAGCCCAAGTCCTTGGAGCCTGAAGGCCAGCCAGGACTGGGGAGCGGCTGGGTGCCCAACTGTGGCCTCATGTTTTTCTCCAGCTCTGCTGCCACCCGGGGGGCTACAGCCTGGATAGCGGCCTGGATGCTGTGCAGGTCCCACTGGGTCCTTAGGAGGGCATCGTCCAGCGTGAAGAGGCCATCTCGCGTGCGCCGGACTTGCGAGCAGATGGCACTGGTCTTGAGCTCCAGGCCAATTTCGTGCACCAGCTTCCGGAGCTGCTGCTGTGTCTCATGCATGCACTGCACCTCTGCGGGACACACAGGGTGTACACGGTACTCAGGAGCACAGCCACAGGGTCCCACACCTCAGGACACCTCCCAACCCTGGCGTCCTCTCCAGGCTCTGCAGTGCAGGCTGAGGCCCAGTGGGGTGGAGGTTGGGGGCAGAGTGGGGCAGATGCAAGGAGCTCAGGCCCTGACCTGCACCTGCAGGGTTAGAAGCTGCCTTTGAAAAAGACCCCAGGTAACCTACAGAAGCACAGCCTTAGACTCAGTTTGCTCATCTGTAAAATGGGGCAGTGAAGCATCCAGAGCTCATTTATACAGGCTGCCTCATCAGCAGCACTTGAGAAAAGGAGCCCTTGTTAACAGGACCAACTGGCACGGAAGGAACAGGGATCTGGGGGTTGGGCTGAGAGGGGCCTGGGGGCCTGTGACAATGGGAATCACTGCAGCTGTGAAATGAGCCACAGGCATGACCTCTGCATGCAAGAGTCGAGCTCCACAGTGCAACCTGGCAGAGGCTGGGGCGGGAGGAGTTGGCCCCGCAGCCTGGGCCAGCAGAGACCAGGGTCGCAGCCCAGCTGAAGCATGGCAGCCTCTGCCACACGCTGATGCCCCCTCACCACTCACCCTCTGGGTGACTCACCTAAGAGGAACTCCGGAGGCGAGAAGTGGAGACAGCGGATGCCGGAGATGAGCATCGGAGACTTGTCCATGGGCCGGATCATGCCTCTCACAGCCATCTCATAGGCCTCCTGGGACTGCAGGTCCAGGCTGGAGTACCTGGGAGCCCAAGGGACTCGATGGGTGGCTGGAATGGGGAGGGAACTGGGCCACAGCCCTGCCCAGCCCTGCCACACCATCAGGGTATCTGCCATCACTGCTACTCCAGCCATCTTTGAAGAAGCCTCCTCTCCTTTCTTTTCTTTTTCTTCTTATTTGGTACCAGGAATCGAACTTGGGACCTTACACTTGTGAGGCAGGCGGCAGAACCACTGAGCTAAATACCCAGCCCACTTCTCTTTTTTTTGAGACAGGGTCTCATCTCATCAAAGGCTGACTTTGAACTCATGGCGATCCTCCTGCCTCAGCTGCCTGAGTGCTGGGACGACAGGTGTGCACCACTATCCCTGACCCTAAGGCAGGGATTCTTTCTGTCCCACTTACAGATAAGGAAAACGAGGCACAGGGCAGGTGAGAGCCTTGCCCAGGGCCAGGCTGCTGATGCTGAGAGTCAGGGGTTTCATGCAGGCTTGTACCAGGCCCACGCTCTCAGGACGAGGAGGACTCTGCCTGCTGCTGCCCTCCAACCTGGCCTTGAGCATTCGGTCTGTGGCTTCTTCCCCACCAGAAGCCAGGCTCGGCTGACATTTCTGAGAACAGGACACTAGGAGTCCACTGTCCCAGCACCTCCCCAGGGCCACTCACATCACCAGGGCCTTCTGGTGGGAGCCTTGGATGACGGACAGGATCCGCTCCAGCTTCTCTCTGGTCACGTGGTCTGGAAGAGGCGTGGGGTGGGGGTGGTTAGTGCACAGGATAGGTGACACAATACTGGCAATTCCTTTCCCCCACACCAGCCCTGCACTTGGAATCCACCAAAGCACCCATCTGGGGCTTTGTGGAGGACGAGAGTGTTCAGAAAAATTTTTTTCTTTTGCAGTACCGTGCACTGAGCCTAGACTCCAGAGCCTCACACATGCGGGCCAGTGCTCTACCCTTTGGCTCCACCTCTAGCCCCCCCACCCCCCGGCTTTTTTTCAATTTTTTTTTTTTTTTTGGTACGGGGGATCAAACTGGGGTCCTTGCGCTTTCAAGGCAGGCGGTGGAACCACTGAGCTAAATCCCCGGCCCTGCTTTTTTTAAATTTTATTTTGAGGCAGGTCTTGCTTGGTTGCCCAAGCTGACCTTGAAATTTTGAGGCTCCTGCCTCAGCCTCCCCAGTGCTGGGATTACAGGTGCGCTCCACTGCACCTGGCTCCAGGAAAGTCTTTATGAAAACTCTACACCTTCTTCTCAGCAAGACACAGAAGAATTTAATATTCTGAAAATATTTTCCAGGGCTCAAAGATCCCATAAAAGTGATTCAGGGGCCGCGGATTTAGCTGAGTGGTTCTGCCACCTGCTTTGCAAGAGCAAGGTCCTGAGTTTGATCCCCAGTACCAAAACCCCACCCCCAAAAATCCCAAAAAAGTCATCCAGATTACAGGTTAAGAATACTTTCTGGGCCAGGGATTTAGCTCAGTGGTTCCGCACCCTGCCTCGAAAGTGCAAGGTCCCAAATTCGATGCCCAGTACCAAAAAAAATACTTTCTTCTAAGCTGAGTGTGGTGGTGCACTGGGGAGGATGAGGCAGGAGGATTACTGGGAGTTGGAAGCCAGCCTGAATTTCACAGTGAGACTCTGTCTCAAAAAACAGAACAAGGGCTGGGGATTTAGCTCAGTGGTTCTGCCGCCTGCCTCGTAAGTGCAGGGTTCTAAGTGTGATTCCCAGTACAAAAAAAAAAAAAAACAGGACAAACAGGGCCAGGGATTTAGTGCAAGGTCCCAACTTTGAACCCTGGTACGGAAAAAAAAAAAAAAAGAGAGAGAGAATTTGGGGCTGGTGAAGAATAAGCCATCCAAACTGGGCATGGTGGCACACACCTGTAATCCCAGCACTCAGGAGGCATGAGTTTGAGGCCAGCCTGGGCTACATAGTGAGTTCAGGGTCAGCCTGAACTATAAAGGGAGACACTGCCTCAAAAAATAAATAAATAAATAAATAAACAAACAAATAAATAAGCAAGCCAGCCAGCCATCCAGTCGGGCATGGTGGTGCACACATCCCAGCACTCAGGAGGCTGAGGCAGGAGGATCACCTCGAGTTCCAGTCCAGCCTGGGCTACAGAGTGAGTTTAAGACCAGCCTGAACTACATAGCAAGATCCTGTCTCAAAAAAACAAAAACAAAAGCAAAAAAGAATGACGATCCCATCACCCATCCACCCAGCCACCTGTACCTAACAAGCCTCCCATGTCCTGGGCCCTGTGCTATGTGTGTGACCACAGGAGTAATCCTCACAGGCCCTGCTCTCACGGACGAGTCTGGTGGGCACAGATACTAGGTAATCGCTGACCTTTAGCTGTTTTCCATTCTGAGTCCATCCAGCCCAAGGCCTGTGCTGCGGCTAGACGTCCCTGGGCCAGGGGACATAAGAGCCAGGCACGGTGAGCACAGGGCAATCTGGGAGTCAGGTGATGAGGCGAAGGCCTCAGCCTGAGCTTGGCATGGGAGTAGGAGTAACTGAGCTGGCACCAGCGTGGCTGGTAAGGTGAGGAGCCCAGGGGAAGCGAACGTGCGGCAGGTGCTCTCACCATATGTCGTCTTCTCCACCAGCCGCCCGTCCTCCTGGAAGTTGTCCGTGGCTTTGCCCAGCAGGCCTCGAACTGTGTAATCCTGCGAGGATCGGGAGGGGAGGGTCCCCTCAGGGATTTGGCTCCAAGATGCGGCACTAAGGAGGTACGAGGTGGAGGCTGGGGCAGGGCCCTCGTTCTCTCAGGGAGCTCCCGGCCCCAGGGAAGGTGCCAGCTCTGCTGTGGGGCCTCAGGCAGCTCTCCCTGCACCCCAGTTCTCCTCTGGGACCTGGGGACAGTGACAGAGCCAATCTCAGTGCTGCTGCAAAGGGGGTGACCATCACCCTGCAGCCACCCTGCCTCCACAGCTCTCCTCCAGTCAAGTGTGCCCTGTCGGTGGGTGGGTCAAGCCCTCCATGCTCCAGGGACCCCCCTTCCTCTAACTCTGCACACCTCGCTTCGTCTTCCGCTAGGAAGAGGGAAGACAAGGACATGTACTGAGCGTGTACCATGTGCCAAGGGCTGTGCTAAGCACTCCAAGTGCAGTCACTCGTTTCATCTTCAGAGCAACCCTGCAGGGGAAATACCTCCTGGCTCCCATTTCAGAGAAGAGGATTTGGAAGCACAGATGCTGAGGGACCCATCCAAGGGGGGATGGCAGAGGGGTAGAAGGGACCTGGCTGGCGGAGAGGTAGGAGCTCGGGGGCTTTGTTTTTGGTGGGTGCTGGGGATGGAACCCAGGGCACACATGCTAGGGCTACAGTGGTGCAGGCCTACCACTGAGTGACACCCCAGCCCTGATGCTAGGTTTTAAGCCGAGTCTCTGATCTTCACACCAAAGGTGTGGCCCCTCTGCACACACTTCTGGGTGTCAGATCCAGGGCCCCACATCCAAGAGAAGCTTCCTGAGGACTGGACAGTGACATGCACTTCTCAGCCTCGGGGAGATAACGCAATGGTGCTGTCATCAGGCCCTAGTGTGGCACCGGCCAGCATCAAATCCCAGCTCTTAAAGCCTAAAGGCTCTGCGAAGCTGGCCGTGCATCCCCTCTCTGAACCTCAGCTCTCATCTGTGAAGTGGGATCGACAGCAGCGGAAGTGCTAAGCCTGCCACAAGGGAACCCATGTACAGTGCTGGCAGAGGAGTTGTCATGTGCTAACACCAGGGGTTACTGTCATCATTAGTGTCCCTAGCGTGGGACTATAAAACAAGCTTGCTGATGGCCTGGGTGTTCCCTATGGAAGCCCCAGCATCAGATTCTCACTAGCAACCCCCGGAAAGGACCAAAGGATGAGCGGCTGTTCCCAGGCCCCATACCTTGGTGAGATGAGCGTCGTACAGGTCGGTGAGGAGTTTGCATCCTTGTCCCACGCCGAGCACTGAAAGGCAGCCACCTCATCTGGCATCCATCACTCCCTTGTGAGCCACTCTTACCCTGCCCATGCTGCCAGAACACGCCCTCCTCCGGGGAGATGTCACAGCAGGTTTCTAGGCCCCGTTTGCATGTACTGACTCTGCCTCATGGTGGAGGGGCCTGGGGTCCTCAGCAAGCTCCCCAGGGGGTTCCAATGTACTCAGAAGGGCTGATCCAGTCCCACAGTGGTGCAGGCAAATTTAGTGGCTCTGAGCATCACCTTTAACCTCTTTGGGCCTAAACTGCCATCAGTAAACAGGGGCACGAATACCGAAGGTACTGTGCAGATGGGTGTAGTGCAGATGGAGGAGACAATGTACAGGCTGAGGGCAGCAGAGGAAGGGATCAGCAAACGGTGGCCACTTGGCCACTTCCTGCCTCCCGCCCACCCACCCCCATCTGTTTGCCCCTTGGGCTGAAGGAGAGAATGACCCTCCATTCACTCCTGGAGAGGGAGAGCGAGAGGGGTCATGAGATCATGTCTACCAGCTGCAGTCTGGGAAGCAAGACAAGGGTTCTGCCAAGGGTGGGGTCCTGGCCACCACCTGACCCCAGGGACACAAACAGCTCATGACTCAGGGATCTGTGCCTCTAGCTCTGACAATATTCAGACTCTGGCCAGAAGGGTGACAGTCACCCGCCATGGAACTACCTGAAGCCAATTCACCTAAGTTCCTAAAGCTTTGCTTTCTTCATTCACGGACCCATACAGTATCCACCTAATAAGGTTGCTGTGGTGAACAAATGTGCATAAAAGACCCTGAGCCAGGTGTGGTGGAATACACCTGTTGCCCTGGAACTCAGGAGGCTGAGGCAGGAGGATCACTACAAGTCCAGGCCATACATAGCAAGACCCTGTCCCAAAAAAAAACAGGGCTGGGGATTTAGCTCAGTGGCACTGCACCTGCCTTGCAAGCAAAAGGTCCTAAATTCGATCCCCAGTACCCAAAAAAAACAAAGACCTTGAACCACATGTCTTTTTTTTTGTACCGGGGATCAAACTCAGGACCTTGTACTTGTGCCAGAACCACTGAGCTAAATCCCCAGCCCGAACCACATGTCACATGCAGGAATCACTTGATAAAGTTGGGCCACTGTGATCACTGCCCTGTGACTCCCTCCCTCCCAATGATCAGAGTCTTGGGGTAGCAATCAGGCAAGGCAGGCAGTGGTAGAAGGAAGCTGTCAGCTAAAAAGTGGGCTGGTGGCCAGGGATTTAGCTCAGTGATTCCCGCAACTGCCTCGAAAGCACAAGGTTCCGAGTTCGATTCCCAGTAACAACAACAAAAAAGAGTGGGCTGGGGCCGGGGTTTTAGCTCAGTGATTCTGGCACCTGCCTCGAAAGCACAAGGTTCTGAGTTTGATCTTTGGTATCAAAAACAAAACAAAAAAAGTGGGCTGGACGCCTAGCAGCTCCCTAATCCTTCCCAAGGCCATATCACAGTACCCCAAGGCTGCCCACATCACCTACCAAACACCCCTGAAGACTGGACATCCAGCCGGTGTCCCACACCAATCTTCAGGCTGGTGAATGCTGGTCCACAAACTGGAAAATAAAAAAGCAAGTCCATTTCTCAACAGATCCCACCTCCAAGATGGCCCCGGCCGAGTAATGACCTCATTTCTAGAATGGAGGCCCAGGGAGCCTACACTAGGATCAGGCTAGACCCTCGGACCGCCCCACTATGGATTCTGGGGCACAGAACTGCTTCCCAGTTCTCCAGGGCAACACAGAGGGCCTCTAACCTTCCTTATCACCGTTCTCAGTGAGAAACTTCAAGCTGGGCATGGTGCCAAATGCCTGTTATCCCAGCACTTGGGAGGCTGAGGCAGGAGGATCGCCATGAGTTTGAGGGCAGCCTGGGCTACACAATGAGTTCGAGGGCAGCCCGGAATACACAGCAAGACCTTGTATATTCATTCAGAAACTGGACCTTTCCAGGAAAGTTTGCCAATCTCTCATCTAATACTTCGTCCCCACTGTGCCCCTTCAAAGGTCTGGGTCAGGAGTCTCAGCGCTGGCAAATCGACTCTGGTCAGAGATTTCCTGGGAAGTGACACCCAGGATCCTGCTTGCATCTATCATACCCAGAGGGTGGTCGGTGAGGGTGGGCACGCTGGTGGCTGTGAGGGTCAATTCCTTCTTTTCACTGCCTTCCACGGGGCACAGCAAAAAGCGAATACGGTGTTTTGGGGCAGGAGGCTTCCGGGCATTGAGACCTGAACACACAAGTAAAGAGCATCTTTCAGTTAATAAAAGACCTGGGTTCAACTTCTGACTCACCTAATGAACCATGTGATAAGGATGATACTGAGTCAGTTTCCCATCTGAAAATATGGAAAAAGTGAGGTGTAACGAAGCATACAAAACAGATGTTTAAGCAATCAGCCCAAACGAGCAGTTCACGTGACTGTCAGGAAGCGCGCAGCAGGATCCTGGGTCTGGCAGAAGGGACTCACCTTTCAGAAGCTGCATCTCTACCGTATCCCGCAGATGCAGCCATTTTAGCCCCGGGGGCTTATACACCGCAAAGAGCCCCTGCAGTCGCGCCAGGCCAGCGGAGCCCATACTCTGCCCGCGCGGGCCGGCCAAAAAGCGGAGGTGTGAACGGAAGTGCCCCTAAGTCCGGCTCCAAATGTGGTCCTCACAATAGGAGCCACCAGGTTCCGCACCCGGAAGAGGTTCTCACTTTCTTGTCCTCGGAGGAAACGTGACCCGGAGAAGGACATAGGGCCCGGTGTTGAGCCGCAGAGCTAGCGGGATTACATCTCCTTTGGAGACCCTTTCTGGGGTTTAGGGAAATGGAGAAAGTGTTATATCCGTGGAAATAGGCAGAAGACTGGTCGCGTGGGTTTCCTCTTATTTAGCCATAGGGCCCTTTCTTGCCCGGGCTAGGATGTTTCCGTTCATAGGCCGCAGCGTAATAGGGATAAGAGCCTTCTTGACTTCTCTGGCGCTCCGTCCCCGAGGAATGTGGGACTGCAACCTTGCCCCGCCCACGCTCCAGCGGACGTCCGCTGCCATGGCGGTACTGCTGCTCCGGTTCCTAAGTCCCTTCAGCCGACTCCCGGGTGGTCCTCGGCCTGCTGCGGGCAAGTGGCGTTGGGTCCCAGTGCCAGGCGGGAAGAACATGCGAGCGCTGGACTTCTCTGATCTTTATCTTTTTCTTACCTCGCAGATGTGCCCCTCCGGGCCTGGATCCATGGCGCCAGCCTGTTGTACCCGGACCATATTCCCACCTCCCCGCTGCAGAAAGCGCTGCTAGCCGCCGGCTCTGCCGGAATGGCGCTCTATGATCCATATCGCCACGGTGAGGCTCTCGAGTTCAGTTCTTTCGCTGCGGCAGCGAGGAACTGGGACACCCTCGCCTTGGAAGCCTGGGCGGGTCATGACCTCTTCAAAGACTTCTTTTCCTATGGGTGCCAGCCCAGGGTGCCCAAAGCTGCATCTCCTTATTATCAGGAACGTTTATAAAAACCAGCTTAGCTGCCTGGCTCCCACCTAAACTCACTGAATCCGAATCTGTGGGGCAGGGGGAATGGAGGGAGAGAGTGGGGTGGAATCTGAAAGTCTGCCTTTATAACTTCTTCGAGGGAGATTCTGACATCCAGCTATATTGAGAACTTCTGGATCAAATAGATGATGAGCACCCGTCATATTGTGACATTACCTCTAGAAAGTAAACTTTGTGAAGTAAAGAGCCTGACCGCTCTGGTACACTCTGTGCAGCATTTCTGGCACATAGTAAATGTTTGTTGGACATATATAGCTAGAACATCCTGGGCTTCCACGTTGTCTTTCTCATCCCTCCCAGTATTTTTTAGTTCCAAAAAGTGTTGTACTGCAACTATTAAACACAACAATGCAGGCAAACCTGTACTCTCAGCTACTTGGTTGGCTGAGGCATGAAGAATGCCAAATTCGAGGTCAACCTGGGCAACCTAGCAAGACTCTGTCTCAAAACAAAATATAAAGGACTGGGAATGTAACTCAGTGGTAGAGCACTTGCCTAGCATTTGCCCTGGGTTCAATACTCAGCATTGCAAAAAAAAAAAAAAAGAGAGAGAGAGAAAACAATAGTGTTAACTGCCTATTGAACACGGTGCTAAGGGTTTTATATGCATGATTTTCTGGATTTCTCACATGAACCCTATGAGATGTGTTACCTGCATTTCACAAATGAGGTCTCTGAGGCTTAGAAATCTTAAGTGATTTGTGCCAGGTCACTTAGGTAGGGGCTACACCTTGACTCAAGCCCTGTACTCATGCTGGAGTCTGTATCGGTAGAGACATAATAGTCTGTTGTGACAACAGGATGTGAACGTGATTCGCAGGGCCAGTCTGATCCTTTCCATCAGCACTGTGCCTCCCTTAGCTCCTCAAGCTGAAGCCCCTTTCCCATTTCCTCTTCCTTTCTAACTCTGCCTAATAACTCTGCCTGTGCATCTCAGAGAGAGAAGAGAGGGGAGAAGATGGGGGAGAGATAAGATTTATAAACCCTTAGCACTGTGCTAACCAAAGCCAGTCCAGTCCGGTAGATTAATAGCAATAATTGATCTACTGAGCCTTTGCTGTATACCCAGTGATTTGCTAAGCATAACATGAATCCTTCTAACTACTAGGCAGATATTCTCTCTGTTTTATCACATACAAACTAAAGCTCAGATCAAGAGACTTCCCTAGATCAGATCCCCCCCACCCCCGTCTGTGCCCATTTTTGTCATTTCAGACATGGTTGCAGTTCTAGGGGAGACCACAGGATACTACACCCTGAAGGTCCTCAGGGACCAGATGAGGAGGGATCCAGAGGGTGCCCAGATCCTACAGTAGGTCCCATCTCCACTTGGGGACATTCTCTAGGAATCCTGACCTCTCTAGAGTCGCAATGTGTCAGCCTTGTTCCTCTAAAGAAGCTCTGTTTGGGTTTTTTTTTCCTTAGAATTAGGGATTTTTCTTTCCACAGTCACTCTGTGTTTTACCAAAGATAATCAAAGAAAACCCAGTTTGTTTGCAAAATAAGCTTAGTGGGTTTTGTTTCTTTTTCTATTTGTGCATTACTGGGGATCAAACCCAGGAGTGCTCTACCATTGAGCTACATCCCCAGCCCTTTTTATTTTTTGAGACAAGATCTCATTAAATTGCCCAAACTCTGGGTGTGGTGGCACATTCCTATAATTCCTAGCACTTGGAAGGGTGAGGCAAGAGGATCACAGGGAGTTTGAGGCCAGCCTGAACTACATAGTGAGACCCTGTCTCAAAAAAAAAAGTTGGGGCCAGGGATTCAGCTCAGTGGTTCCGCCGCCTGCCTCGCAAGCGCAAGGACCCAGTTCAATCTCCGGTACCAAAAAAAAGTTGCCCAAGCTGGCCTCAAGCTTGTGATCCTCCTGCCTCAGCCTCCTGAGTGGCGAGGATTATAGGCTTGCCCTACCACATCCTGCTAGAAAACTCTTCTCAATGGCCTGGCCACAGAGGCCTGTAGAGGCTGGGTACTGCCCAACTCCAGGGGCGCCGTTCACATACATGTATGTGCACTATAATGACCTCTGAGTTGTGCCAGCCACAGGGCTGTGTGTCTTCATTAAGCCTCCATGACACGTGCGAGCTGTACCTCTTCCCTGTGGTACCTTTTGCAAGTATTCTGATCACATTGGAGGCCAGCCTTCCTGTGTCCTTGGTTTGTGGTAGTCTCAGTCCTGACACTGGCCCAGCTCAAGGAGATGCCATTAGCACCTGTGCTCACCCCAGGCTTGCTCTAGTTGGACCCTTTATCTCCTTGCCAGCTCCATCCCAGTACCCATGTCCTGCCTTCTGCCTTTCAGGGAGCGTCCCCGAATCTCACTGGCCACCCTTGACATGGCTAAGCTCCGGAGCCTGCCTGAAGGCTCCTTCGGCTGCGAATATCTCCGCTTCCTGGAAGTAAATGTGAGTTTCCAACTTGTGTGTTCCTGGCAATCACCAGGCCAGGCTGAGAATGGCACAGGAGTGACAGCCTGAGGCCAGAGGAGTCCTGTGCTCCCGCCATGCCATGGGTAGAGGGTGTCTCATTAAATATTATAGGTATTAACCCTGTTTTACCATGTACAAATGAAGGCTTATGCGGCCTCACCTGTCTCTACCCCAGCCTCCCTCCTGCAGCGTGTACACATCCCATCAAAGCCCTCTGCCCAGTGGGTCTGTCACCTTCTGTGGCACGGGCCAAAGAGCTAGGAACATGGCTCGAGAGGATAGCACTGGCCACTGTTTAATCAACCTCACACCTCATGACAGGCTCCCAAAAGCCCTATTGAGTGTGTCCTCTTATTATCCTCCTTTAATAGAGGACAGAAGCTCGGAGCGGTTCAGCAACTTGCTAATTGCCCACAGCCAGTATTACCAAACACCGTATGCAACCCCAGATAGGGCTTTGAACTGCCGCACTATGTTGCCCTCCTCCTGGGATACTGCTCCTCCTGGGGTGACAGGTTTGGTGCTTTCTGCAGCCTCAGGGAAGGATGGTGCAAGGGAGTTGAGGGCTTCCTAGGAGTTTACAGCTCACGGTTCCACATGCTGGGAGTGGGAGTGTAGCAGGTGAGGTCCTCCTTTCATGGAGCTTGTATTCTAGTTGCAGAAGTAGATAACAGTAGTTTTTTTAAAAACAAATAAAATTCAGGTGAAGTATTTATTGAGTACGTAGAATGTCCCATGCCCCATTCTCAGCAATGAGGTTACAGCGAACGAACCCAACGAAAAGCCTGGTTTGTGGTCCTTATATCCTAGCCATATGCACTGTGCACACAGCAAGTTCCCATGACAGAGGACGGTTCTGGTGTGGCAGGGAGCAAGTCACTTCTGATCAGTCAGGGGAGGCTCTCTGAGGAGACCAGGAGGGTGAGCAGGAGCCAGCCCTGGAAAGAGCTGGGGAGCAGCATTCCAAGCAAAGGAAACAGCATATGCAAAGGGTGTGTGTGTATGTGTGTGTGACTGGGGATCGAACCCAGGGCCTTTGCACTGAGCTCCATCTCCATCCCTTTTTTATTTTGTGAGACGGGGTCTTGCTAAGTCATTAAGTTCCTCAGGCTGGGCTCAAACTTGCAGTTTTCCTGCCTCAGTCTCCTAGAGTGCTGGGATTACAGGCCTGCGCCACCAGGCCTGACAGGTTCTGTGTGTTCCAAAAAGAAAAGTGTGCAGCTTTGGGGTGTGTAGCTCAGTGGTAGAGCATGTGCATGGATTCAATCCCCAGTACCAAAGCAAAAAAAGAAAATGGAGCAGAGGAGTGAGAAAGGGAGAGGCAGTGCCCCAGGAGCTGGCACCAGGCACACAGGCCTGAAGAAGTAGTCTGTATTGTGTCATTGAAGCAACCGGAAGGTTTGCAAGCACGATAGTAACATTACCTGATTTATAAGAGAACCAAAGGAGGGGCTGGGAATTTAGCTTGGCAGTAGAGCACTCACCCAGCATGCACAGGCCCCTGGGTTCCCATCTGCAACACCAAAACAGAAAGATAAACTTAAGATACAGCTGGCCTACCTTACTTGCCTGGCCCCAGCCTTCCTCCCTCCAGTACACACCCCTGCCACCAAATCCCTGTGCTAAGCACTGTCCCACCCACGCAGAAGCAAGCCAGGCAGAGGAAGTGAAGGGGTGACTGGAGATTGCTCGAAAACAGGGTTTCTCAACCTTGGCAGATCTATGGATCTGCTGTGGTGGATAATGCTCTGTGGCAGAGGTTGTCCTGTGCCTTGTAGGACATTTAACAGCATCCCCGGCCTCTACCCACTGGATGCTGTTAAATGCACAGCCCCTGGTGTCCCCAGATTTTGCAGATATCCCCGAGTGAGCTGCTGCAAACCACTGCTTTAGAAGGGCATTGTGCCCAAGACCACACCCCACCCTTCACCCTCTTCTTGGCAGGGCATTCACCTGCCCTGGTTTATGCCATCTCCCTCAGATTTCTCCAAGGTGCAGACTATTTCATCAATGGGAACCCTGCCAGGGTGACCCACCTCAAGTGCCACCCAGGGAAACGCCACTTTGGAAGTCCCCAGAGCCTTTAGTCATGTTGCTGTGGAGGGGACAGGAGCAGGAAGGGGCCGCCAGGACCACCCTGGGCTCCTTGTCCAGTGACTGCACTGGTTAGGCTAACAGCCCAGAGAGGTGGCACTTGTGAAACACAGGACACAGCAACCCTCAGAATGGAGAAGCACCTTTGACCAAGCAGAGATTCCAGGTGAGGACGCCTGCCCTGCGGCTGGCCTAGCTGAGGGATGTAGTCATCGAGGGCCTCCAGATGAGAGACCAACTCCTGCCTCTCGCCAGTTTTACAACCCTGGGCAAATCTGAATCTAGAGTGAGGGGACCTGGCCTTCATCTTCAGGGCACTCACACAGTGTACTGATATGGGACAGCGAGGCTGCAGGCTTCGGAATCCAGCAGACTTTGTTTCCAGTCCTAGCTCAGCCTCCTTATTAGCCATGTGATTTGGAGCAAGGTACCTTAGGTCTCTGAGCTTTGCTTTTCTTACCTATAGCCAAGGTAATAACAGTAGCCACTTCCTAGAATGTGGTGAAGGACATGGCACAGGAGCCACATGTGTCAGGGACTCCATACAAGAGACCGCCATTGCTGTGACTGCAGCCATACACAGCAGGTGAAACCCCAAAGAAACTACAGCACTGTGCCAGCAGGCCCAGTTCCGTGAAGGCCTCAGATCCCTGGGTTTCTGGACAGGCAGAATAGGCTGCTGTCACCCTGGCACTGCTGAGGACTCGGATCAGGTGAAGGAGGACACTCAACCTCCTACCCTGGGGTCAGAGGAGTCCCAGGGACTGCTGGCCCTTTACTCACACATTCAGGAGACAACATTCATTCCTCCGGGCCATGGACCAGCACCAGAGGCACAACAGCCAGTGTTGTCCTCATGCGGGGACACTGTCCACAGAAATAGAACTCAAGCTGGCCATGGGGGCACCCACCTGTAATCCCAGCACTCAGGAGGCTGAGGCAGGATGATCACTGCACATCTGAGGCCAGTTTGGACTATGTAATGAGTCCAAGGCCAGCCTGAACTACGTAGCAACACCCTGTCTCAAAAAAAACCAGACAAGGGCCAGGGATTTAGCTCAGTGATTTCCCCGCTTGCTGTGCAAGTGCAAGGACCTGAGTTCGATCCCCGGTACCAAAAAAAACAGACAACAAAAACTCAAGCCATATATGTTATTTAAAGGTTTCTACTAGCCACTATTTATTTATTTTATTTATTTATGCACCACTGGGGATTAAACACAAGGCTTTTAATTTTTATTTTGAGGCAGAATCTCACTGTGTAGCCCAGGCTGGCTTCAGATTTGAGCCATTCCTCCTGCCTTAGTGTCCCATGTGCTAGGATTACAGGTGTGCATCACCATGCTCGGCTCTATTTGTGTGTATGTGTGTGTGTGTTGTTGGGGATTAAACCCAAGGTCTCATACATGCTAGACAAGTATTCCACCACTGAGCTACACACTCAGCCCTTCTTTTTTTTTTTTATTAGTATGTGTTTGTGATACATAATGATTATATTCATCATGGGGATTTGGTACATATATACTTCTCTTCTCCTCCATCCCACCCCAACTCCTCTTTTTTTTTTTTTTTTTTGGTACCAGGGATCGAACTCGAGTCCTTGTGCTTGCGCAGCAGGTGGCGAAACCACCAAGCTAAATCCCTGGCCCCCAACCCCTCTTTTTAATTGTAGTTTTTTAAAAAATGCCCATGACAAAATTTATCATCTTAACCATTTTTAAGCATGTTCATTCGTGTTAAATATATTCATCAGGTTGTGCAACTAAATCTCCATCTTGCAAAATGAAAACTGTGCCCACTCAGCAGCTCCAACTATGCCCTCCCCACTGTGGATCGCTGCCCTCGCAGCCCACAGGCCACAGGCGTTACCTCGGAGCTGGGGTGGGTGCATTCCCCACCCAGGGCCTCCTGTGTGGCCAGTATGGGCAGAAAGTGCCAGGGTTTACTGGTGGGGGGAGTCGGATGGGGAGTGGTTTCGAGTGAAGAAGGCTGGCAGATGGGGCCTGGGAACTTCCAGGAAGGGGTGTAAGGGAGGCTGTTCCTTGGCAGAGGGTCTCCCCTGAGACCCGAGCACCCACCCGCTTTGTGGACGACGAGGAGCTAGCATACGTGATCCAGCGGTACCGGGAGGTGCACGACATGCTCCACACCCTGCTGGGGATGCCCACCAACATCCTGGGTGAGTGCCAGGGAGGGCATGGCAGGGACCCCTAGCCCGCTGTCTCCCAGGGCTCCACAGGCCAGGGCCGGGCTCACTCATCACCATGCGTCCATCAGCTGGCTGTGTGTCTGCCTTACTTTCTACTTTGCTTGACCATCATACCCTCTTCTCCGCCCCAGTGCCCCTCTGTGCCGCCTACACCGATGTCACGGCATGCAGACACCCGTGCTCCCTCGTTCGGCCCTTCAGCTGCCTCCCTGCTTGGAGACCCTCAGCGCCTCCCTAAGGTTCCCATCCTAGTCTCCTCAGCCTCACTTTTGAGGTCCTCTGCATTCTGGCCCGTGAGCCCCTCCCAGCCTTAATCTCCTGCTGGCTCCCAGGCCCTCTCCTCCACTCCAAGCTGAGTGTCCCCAGGGCAGCCCAGTCTGTGACAGGGCTCAGCCAAGCCCTGGAGAAGTCAGGAGGCCGGCAGCACCGCTGTGCCCACTGTGCCCGCTCTGGGCACCTGCTCACCTCCCCACTCACACCCAGGGGAGATCGTGGTGAAATGGTTCGAGGCTGTGCAGACTGGCCTGCCCATGTGCGTCCTGGGTGCACTCTTTGGACCTGTTCGCCTCAGGGCTCGGTAAGTTTTCCAGTGGCACCAGGGGCTGGGTTCAGTGTGGGAGAGAACCTGCAGGAGCCAGGACTCCAGGAATGGGAAGGGAACACAGACATTGCGCAG
Organism: Heterocephalus glaber; assembly: GCF_053883595.1. Taxonomy (NCBI): domain Eukaryota; kingdom Metazoa; phylum Chordata; class Mammalia; order Rodentia; family Bathyergidae; genus Heterocephalus; species Heterocephalus glaber. The sequence continues at coordinate 6,555,203 of NW_028258316.1, read as the reverse complement.
TTCCATGGCTGTCCAGGAAGCAAGGATAGGAAGACTGAGTCCGGAAGGGGAATCTGGCCATAAGCAAAGCTTAGGCCTCAGGGTCTCTCGGGCCCCAGGGTCTCTTGGGCCTCAGGGCTGGTCAGAGTGACAGGAGGCAGTAAGGCAGCAGGGCTTCGTTAGTTTCTGTAATTACAGAGACCTCTATTTCAGTCCAAGCTTTGACAAGTTTCAGGGTGCGCAACTTGGGGCACTGTCCCCTCCGGCTTGAGGCTGAGTGCTAAGTACCTCCAGGCCTGCCCCGCCAGGACCTGATGTCATCTCTTCCCTCTGCCACCCCACAGGAGCCTGCAAGTGCTGGTCTCGGAGCTGATCCCATGGGCGGTTCAGAGCGGGCGCCGGGCCCCGAGTGTCCTCAACCTGTACTTCGAGCGGCGCTGGGAGCAGCCCCTGGTGGCCCTGCGGGAGGAGCTGGGCATCACAGCACCCCCTCTGCACGTGCGGGGCCTGGCCTAGCCTGTGCCACTGTGTGGGGGGACCTGGCCTGCCTCCCTAGGGGCAGAGGGCACTTTGCTCCTCTCTTTGAACACTGACCTTTGGACATCGTCTATCATAATTATCATAACTGCTATCCTGTGGCCCTGAGGGCCAAAGCAGGAGGGTGCAGAGAGGGCAGCAGGGCCACCCAGGAGCTGAGAGAACCGCATGCGCACAAGGAAGGAATAGCAGTCAAGGAGCACCTGGGCTGTCCAGGCCTGCAGACCCTGCAGCCATGGCTTCCCAGGGGTCAGGCTGGGTGTTCTTGGAGTGAGAGCTACACCCACTTCCTGGGGGCTGAGGCAGAGGGAAGGTGAGTGCTGTCCAAATAAAGGCTTCCATCAGTCCCGGTGCCTTCGGATCCTCCCTTGGCCCAGTTCTGTGCAGGACTACGGAGGGCAGAAATCCCCTCCCCACTTGAACTACAGCCACTTATCCTTCCTCTGCTCTGAAGCTGCCTAGATCAGGATTCAGCTCCTCAGCTCCTCCTCTGTTTTCTCACAGAGAACTGAGGGCAAATCCCTTTCCCTGTGAGCGCAGTTTGGTCCTCAGTACAGGGAAGCAGCAGTGCCTGCCTCTTCCAGCTGCTGTGGGGGCTGTCCCCGAGGTGAAGTGCAGATGGGCTGCAGAGCAAGGCCAGGGAATTTCATTCCTGCTGTGTTTATGGCCACAGGAAGCTGCAGGGCTGCAGTTCATTTTGGAGTGGCAAATGGAGATGGGGACAGTCCTTAAGTCAGCAAGATGTGACGCTAAGCAGGGTGAACAGTGTCCATGGAAGAGTGAGTGCCCCTGTCTGGGGATTTCGGACCAGAAAACCCCCGAGATGGCAGAGCCTTTCGGGCTCCTCATTGTATGGCCAGGTCAACCAAAGCCCAGAGATAGGTGAGGAATTGCCCAAATAACTAGAACACGGGCCACCATCCTCCAGGTTGTTTTTCCTGTGCCTTGGTTTCCCTATCTATAATGACCACAGTTTAGCTAGGCATGGTGGTGTACGTCTGTAATCCCAGCACTCTGGGAGGCTGAGGCAGGAAGATTGCAAATTCAAGCCCAGCTGGGCAATTTAGCAAGACCCTGTCTCAAAAATAAATAAAGAAAAAGGGTTAGGGAGGTAGCTCAGTGTGAAGGCCCCAGGCCCTGGCCTTCCTCACACCTACCACATGCAGTCCAGGCTCCCAGTGGCAGAGGGATGCCTCAAGAGGCCGCAGGCTGGGAACCCTGGGCTTCTTGAGAGGGAAGATTTATCTTGAGCTCCAAGAATTTCACATCCTCGGCCCCCTTTACAGACCTGCCAGCGGTTGCCATGACTTCCCAGCACCTAGCCTCCCACCCCCACTGCAACTCAGTAAAAGGTATCAAGGCAGGGCAGGGGTCAGACTCTTGCATGGCCTTCTCTGCCCTCCTGGGTCACTCTCCTGCTCAGCCAGCTGGTGCCCAGATGACCTTGGGCCATTACAGAACTTACAGCATGGGTGCTGGAAATCTGGATTAACTGGGAATGGAATCTGATCTCCTAGTCAGAGGGTGGCATTTGGAGAAAAATAGCTACCACTGACAGTTCCAACACCGCATGTGAGGCTCTGCCAACTTCTGCCTAGAAACGTCCATTCTCCCATCTAACCCACCGTGTGTGCCTTCACCTGCTTCCAGAGCACACACCAGGCTTCCTGCTGCCTTGGGGAGCAGCGCTGTGTCCTCAGGTCGTCACACCGTGAGCTGCCCATCACATCTGTGCAAATGCGACCACCTCAAAAGGTCTTCCCTGACCACAAGGGCTTGGCACTTCATGGCCAGGCCCCATGCCAGCACCCCACCTTCAGAACCTCATTTGGTTGCCATCTACAGTGACCTTTGAGGCGAGGCTGATGGTGGCCTTGCTTCACAGTGACCCTGGCTCTTAGACTCAGGGAAGCCCAGGGCCTGAGTTCTTTCCTTGAAGCCTAAGGAGCCACCTTTCCCCAGTCATAGGTAGCAGGGCAAGAATGTGGTGGCTCAGCAGTAGAGAGCTTGCCTAGTATGCACAAGGCCCTGGGTTCCATCCCCAGCCCCAAAAGAAAAACAACCTTAGGTAGCTGACACGGGAGCAGCGTTCAAACACCCAGGGTCCAAAGGCAGGGCTAGCTCTGCCACTGAGCACTCCTTATCACTCTGCCAGCCTCTGTTTCCTCATCTGTAAAATGGGGAGAGAATTACACCTACTTTCCAGCAGGGCCTTGGCAGGCTAGGAAAATGGTTCCCAGTCAGGGCTCATTAGCATATGGTGGCCACGCAGGAAAAGGGAGCTGGTCTTTGCCAGTGAGGCTCCTGGCAACCTCTGAAGTCACTATGTGCAAAGTCAAGGGAGCCAGAGGTGCTGCTTTGCACACACCCAGAGTGGGAGGATTTCTACAGCCCAGCACTCTCAAGCCAAGTGGAACGGAATATGATAGGGTAAACACCAAAGCATCCCAGAAGCCTGGGGAGCCTGAGTGCCACCACCGTGTGAGTCTCAGGTCTGCAGAGTCTCCAGCACAGATGCTGGATCCTTAGTGCCACGCAGCAGGGGCCACATCAGGGAAAAAGAGCCCCTGAGAGGTCAGCCTAAGCTAGGCCCCTCCCACAAGTGACAACCAAGTCCCTGCCCTTCTCAAAACTCTCCGTGGTTCTTCACTGCCCCCGGATAAACCCCTCAGCCTGGCACACAAGGCCTTTCCACTCCTTCCTAGCTCACCCCCACCACCACATGCCCGCCGGGCTTCATATGCCTCTTCAGGGTATGTGCCAAATGCAGAGGCTGGGAGACAGCTCCATTCCGGCCCTGGGAGAGGTCAACTGAAGGCCTCCCTTGTGTCAGCCTCTGGTGAGAGCTTGACGTGTGTCATCCTGAATCCTTACCAGCCACACAGAGAAAACTCTGTATCTAGATCTTGACCTCGTGTGTGAGGCTCTAAGCCATGATAATAGATACCTCCTTGGCCACAGCATTCCCATTTGACATAAAGACATTGAGGGTCCATGGGGACAGTCATTTGCTCAGATCTTACAGCTGGGGCCAAGAGTACAGCCCAGCCATGCCTGATCAGAATTCAAAGAAGACAGTTAAACAATCACAATACTATGTGGAGAGTATTAAGCCAGGTGTTTTGCCAGAAGTACAGCGAGTTCTCAGTGAGAGCCCATCTGGACTAAACTTTACCCACTTTGTCCACCTGCACCGAGCAACTTGCAGGCAGACTGCTTTGTTCCCGCTATGTCCCCTGTCCCTGGCTTCCCACCTCTGGCCTGGCCCAGATCTTAGTTTCACCCACGTGACAAGTTAGGTGGGGGACAGGAAATGGTTGGTTATCAACGGCCCTCCCCAGACCTTACCTCCCCCCTTTGCAAATGACCTTAACAGTTGATTTGGAAATAATCATGCTTATTTCCATGGATTCTGGTGTGGATAAGGTCAGAGTCTCTGATTCTCTTATTCAAATCTCCTTGCGTTCATTCAGCATGTTTTGAGCTTCTGTTACTTGCTGAGCCTGTGGTTATAATTAGAAATAATGTATCTAGATTTTTGATCTTGTATGTGTTTTGTGGTCAATGAGCCTCTAAGCAACAATAATAAATACAGCAAAAGCTGGGCATGGTGGCGCACACCCGGAATCCCAGCGACTTGGGGGACTGAGGCAAGAAGATCACAAGTTCAAGGCCAGCCTAGGCAACTTAGATCCTGTCTCAAAAAACTCAGTGCCCTCTGGGTTCAGTCTCCATTACCACAAACTAAAATATGTCAAGTGCTATTTCAAACACTCCCTATGAATCTCTACCCCACTCTGTGAGGTAAGCACTATTAGCATGTTCCTTTTTTTTTTTCCTCTCGTCCTGGGAATTGAACTCAAGGTCTTGTGCAGAGCACACAAGAATTCTACCACTGAGCTACATCCTCACCCTTTTAATATATAAAAAGAAATGGAACCCAGGCGTGGTAGCACTTGGGAGGCTGAGGCAAGAAGATCACTGTGAGTTCAAGGCCAGTCTGGGCCACATAGTGAGTTCAAGGCCAGCCTGAACCACATAGTGAGACTCTGTCTCAAAAAACGAAAGAAGGGGGCCCAGGGATTTAGCTCAGTGGTTCCACCTCCTGCCTCCCAAGCACAAGGTCCCAAATTCGAACCCCGGTACCCCCCCAAAAAGGGGGGGGGCGGGAATTTTGCTCGGTGGTGCCACACCTGCCTTGCAAGTGAAAGGTCCTGAGTTTGATCCCTAGCACCAAAAAAAAGAAAGAAAGAAATGGAGATTTTGAACATCCTACCTAGAATTTAAACCCAGTTGTTGCATGGTAATGCCTATGCCCATAACCACTGCATTGTACTGTCTCCTGAATGTGATACCCCCAGAGAAAGTGGTGCTTGAATTTACCCAGGTCCTCCAAAAGGATATACTCCCTCTGCTCCAGAAGAAATAGATCCAAATACTTATCAGTCCAAAATTTCATCTTCAAGTCATGTGTGGTGATACACTCCTACAATCCTAGCATTCAGGAGCCTGAGGCAAGAGGAGCCCAAATTTTAGCCCAGCCTGGGCCACATAGCAAATTCAAAGCCAAAGAAAGTCACTTTTCAGTCTCTATAAACAGACCCTGAAAACTGTCCTCTTCCCTTTCACAGACATCTGCTAGACTAAGGAATTAAAAGAATCTATTTAAGGACAAGTGACAACTGTGGATGCCCAATTGGTTGGGTTATTGAGGAACCAGGTTTTGAGAGACTGTGAGCCCTGCAGGGCTGGGAATCTGGCTGATCAGTGGTTTGGCAAATAAGGTCCTAGGTTTCCAAATGAACTGATAACTGATACTCTACAACTCTGTGCTGGGAAGCCTATTTTTGAGTACTAGAGATTGAACCCAGGGCTGCAGCAAATGTTAGATGGCGAAGCCCAACCGACCTCCATTGCTGCTTGACAAAGTTCCAGCTGGGGGAAAGAAAGGGTGGAACACATCGTACCCTCATGTTTTATTTTTTCTTGCCATAATGTTTAAAATTGTTACTCTGGTCACAGGAGTCATTGTGTTTGTGACTAACAATAAACTCTCCATGAGGCAAATTGGCAATGATATATTGAAATTTGATCGGGCTCAAAAGTCTCAAATTCCAGTTTCTCTTAGTTCTATTGCCACATCCACTCCTAAAGAAACCTCTCCTAAAACTCCCTCTGTTTTCCCACTAACTATAACTCCCTCTCTTATTGCTGACGTTCCTTTTACTAAAGGGGTCTTATAAAGAAATTAGAAGGATAGACTTTAGATGTAAGTAATAGTGGGAAATGAGAAATGGAGAGAAAGTTAAGACAGGCAAATACATTAAGGGGGCAAGTTATTCAATATTTCTCACAGTGCTGAAAATATTTCCTGCTCATGAACTATGAACCCGAATGACACTTAGGTAAGATAGATAGAGGTATAGGAAAGTAGAGAGCTAATAGCAAACTATATTAACCATTGTGCAGTTTCTCAAGGGCTAGCTGGTGACCACAATTTTGACATTTAATTAATTAAATCTTGCTTGTACCCCCACTGATATAGAGATTTTGATTAAGTTACATTTTGTTCTGCTTAGGTATGGGAAAATAAGGGGACAATTGTAATTTTTAAGATATGTATTCATGATGTTCAATGAAATGAATCAGCTTAGAAAAAATATACTGTTTAATAAGAAATAACTTTTACCTCACTAGATATTGCTAAGGCAACCTAAAATGTAAACATGTTCCGCCCAATGCCTCTTAGCTATTGCTTAAAGATATAAAAATAAATCGGACCCTGAGACTTCTCAGAGGGAACCTGAACATTGCTTGTGCAGGTTCTTTTCTCATCGCCGGCCCAGAACCTCTCCCCTTCCTACCCTACATCGACTGCAGCTAGTCTGCGGCAGTTAGACAAATGCTTTACCACTGAACTGTATCAGCAGCGTTTTTTAATTCTGAGACAAAGTCTCTCTAGGTTGCCCAGGCTGGCCTCAAACTTGTGATCCTCCTGCTTCAGCCTTTCGAACTTTATAAAGGTACTTGGAAGTAAATAGCCAAATGGAAGGGAGAAGCGGTCAAAACGCAACACTGGTGGACTTGAACCCACCACTTTTCAGCGGCCACCCAAGAGCTCAGCTAGAAGTCCAAAGTGCTACCCATCGTGCCACAGAGCCGGTTACCCTGGGTGCTCTCGGCTCACCTCTACTGAAACCAGCCCTTCAGTGCTCCTCCACGTAAAGCGCTGAGCCTTTGTTGCCTTCAGTTCGGTCGGGGCCTCCAGCTGGCCGCGCACCAGGGGCTTCTGTCGCCCAGCCACCCCTTCGGGATGCTCAGAGACTGCAGGGGGGCCAGGGGCGGGGCGAGCCCGCAGGGCGGACTACAGCTCCCGGCGTGCCGCGCGCGCGCGCGGTGCGGCCGGGGCGTGGCGTGCGCAGGGCCGACTGGGCGAGTGGCGTGGGGCTCGCGGGGCTGGACTGCGCCTCTGTCTCGGAACCTCCCGGCCGCCGCGACCGTGCGGGAGGCGGTGCCGCGGGCCGGCCCAGCCAGTTCGGCGGCGGGAGGCTGGCGGGGGAGGAGCGCGGCGGCGGGCGGGCCCTGCAGGGCGCAGAGCAGTCAAGTCTGGGCTCTCTGCGCCAGGGCGGCTGATGCCCTCCGCGCTCCCCGCTCCGTTGCCGCATCCGAGCTGCACTAGGACGAGGCTCCGCACCGCAGGGCCCACGCCGCCGGGTGAGCAAAGGCGCGGGCGAGGGTCGGGCGGGTAGCGACCAGACCGGCCTGGCGCGAGGGGCGCGCCCTGCCGTGTGCTCTCCTGTCCTGGCTGTCTCGGGATGAGGTTTGTCCCCCGGCCTGAGGGAGTGGGCGCCCCGCCCTTCCTCGCCCCATCTGCCGGCCTCCCTGGACGGGTCCCCCCGCTGTCCTCCCCTCCGTGGGAAGCCAGAGGTCTGAGGACCTTGGAGATCCTGGTGAGGAACTTGGGGCGCTGATTTTTAACCCCCGCTCTCGGCTTAGGCTTTTCTCCAGGAGATCGGTTCGGGGCTCCCTGTGGGTCAGGCCATCTCCCATCCTTCCTTATAGCCTCCCAGGCTACTTCACGGACTTGACCTTCAGCTCCTCCCAAGAATAGGAAAAACGGAGCCCTGTCAGCTGTCCTAAGCAAGTCCACAAAGAGCAGGAATAGCGCCCCAGGGTCCTAACCTGAGACAAGCCCGTACTGCACGGTCAATCTCCTCACCTAAGCCCCAGTCCCCACAGGTTCTGTGTGTGTGTGTGTGTGTGTGTGTGTGTGTGTGTTCATGTCCGTGGGGGTAGGTGGTCTTTTAGGACCCTCTTCCTCTCCCTCAATCACACACACCTCCCAACCCCCAACCCCCGCCCCGGCGGTCACCTCTCAGCACCTCCTGGCGCTAACTGGTTTGCTGCGTCGCCCTCTATCGACCAGTAGAGGCAGGAGGCTGCGTGAGTGGGTGGGCAGTGACCGAGCAGGGCTGCCTTTCGGGAAAGCTGCACCTCTGGGTGTTGTGGCTTTCTGTTCATCCCTGGAACCCCCGTGGGTCAAGCCAGAAGCCCTTAGGTCAGTAACCACCCCAGCTATCTCGGTTGGATGTAGGGCAGTGATCTGTCCTGTTCGGGGTCCCACTGACCTCTTGCACAGGATGAGCCTGAGAACTGAGGTGGGAAAGGGACTTGCCCAGGGCCACTTGGAGAGTAGTCAGAGGCAACACTAGAGACTAGAACTGTGTCCTGCTTTTCACCCCCAGAACTCTCACTTCACCATAGGTGAGCCTTTGGGATCACGGTGGAGTGGCTGCTGGGCCTGGGAGCCCAGGAGCTTTGGGATACAGGCATTTGGACTTGGGTTCCCTGACCAACTTGTGCCTGCAGATCACAATGCTGCTCGGAGCATCTCTAGTGGGAATGCTGCTCTTCTCCAAGCTGGTGCTGAAACTGCCCTGGACCCAGGTGGGATTCTCCTTGCTGCTCCTCTACTTGGGGTCTGGAGGCTGGCGTTTCATCCGGGTCTTCATCAAGACCGTTAGGCGAGATATCTTGTGAGTACCTGGTCTGGCCCTTCCTCAGGACTCTCAATCACACTGAACTCCTGAGCTCCAGAATGTCCACAGTCCAAACCCCATGGCCCCCACCAGCACAGGACATCTGGGCCCCAAAGAAGCAGCTTCTAAGCCCCACCCTTCCCCTGCCAGCTAGCTGTGCCTGGTACCTCCATCTCCAAGGTCAGAGCCTCCCAGGGATTCTCCCTAACTTGAGGTTTCTTGGGCTGAGGCAGGCTTGGAGACCTGGGACCCATGTCAAACACCAGGTGTTTTGAGGAGACATCCCCAAGGGGTCTTGAGGATACCTTTTAGTTTATGACAAAGTGCAGAGGAAGCTGTCCTCAGGTTGGCACGAGTTTGAGAGGGCACAAAGAACTCTGAATTCTAGAGCAGGGCCCTGAGTTAGAAATCTTTTTTTTTTTTTTGGTACTGGGGATCGAACTCGGGACCTTTTGATTTCAAGGCAGGCAAAAGAACCACTGAGCTAAATCCCTGGCCCTAGAAATCTTGAAAGATCTGATTTCAGCTGCTCTACACCAGATGCCAAGCTGGCTCTGAAGCCCGGAGAGGAGCAGGGCAGACCCAGTCTGCTGAGCTCAGATTGGCCAAAAGCACAAAGGACTGTAACTCTACATGTACATGTAGAGACCCCTGCAGGCTGGCTTCTGGGCCCAGCACTGTAAGCCACATGCAATAGGCAGCTGGGCTCTTGTCAATCTGGGGGGAGTTGTTGAGTGGCCCTGCAGGAAGGGTGGCAGCAACTGAATGATAGGACCTGGAGCAGGAAGAGATGGCCTGAAGCCAGGGGCTTGGGGATTCTGAGAGGCCTCCTGGAGGAAGGAGTTGTACTTGAGAGGAGCCTTGGAGCTGTGGAGGTGAGCATCCACCCAAGGGCACAGTGTCAGCAAAGGCACAGTGGCTGGCAGGCCCACGGAGTCCAGGGGGTCAAAGGGTAGCAGGGCTGGGGCAGGAAGAGTAGCCAGGTTATTCCACAGCACGAACATTACCCTGTGCCTAACTTGCAGCAGACCTGGGGACAATATAGCTAACTGGCAGGGCTCCAGGGAGAAAGACTCATGCCTCATTGACTCTGGCGATGGGGACTGGGGCCTGGAGGTGGCACCTGGGTTTGGAAGGCTTTTGGCAGAAGAGTAGGCTTAGAGGGGAGGAGTTAAACTCTAGACCAGAGAGCCCTGGGGAGAAGCCCTGGGCAAATCATGGCACCATGTGGGCCTCAGTTTCCTTCTCCTCTGTCACAGGAGAATAATCACACAATCTAGGTGTCATTGTGAGACCTGGTGAGAGGGTTCGTGTCACTGTGCCAAGCTTCCAGGAAGAGCTGCCAGTGAGGCCCGGGCCCCAGAGCAGCAGCCTGGGCTGGGACATTGGGCCCCCATCCTCCCCATCCTGGCAGTCACAGCTCCCTTGCCCACTCCCATGCAGCGGTGGTCTGGTGCTTCTGAAGGTGAAGGCAAAGGTCCAACGGTACCTGCGGGAACGGAGGACAATCCCCATGCTGTTTGCTTCTACGGTGCAGCGCCACCCCGACAAGACGGCCCTGATCTTCGAGGGCACAGACACCCACTGGACCTTCCGCCAGCTGGATGACTACTCAAACAGCGTGGCCAACTTCCTGCAGGCCCGGGGCCTGGCCTCAGGCGATGTGGCTGCCCTGTTCATGGAGAACCGCAATGAGTTCGTGGGGCTGTGGCTGGGCATGGCCAAGCTGGGTGTGGAGGCGGCACTCATCAACACCAACCTCCGACGCGATGCCCTGCACCACTGCCTCACGACCTCTCGGGCACGCGCCCTCATCTTTGGCAGCGAGCTGGCCCCCGGTGAGCTCCAGGCTGAGGGGACAGTGGGACTCCGTGGGGTTCTACACAGACCATGACTCCTTCCCTCCTCTGGAGAAGGCTCCATGGATCCATGGTTAAGGGCATGGGCCTTAAAGTCAGACTTCCTGGGGCCTGCCAGGGCCCTGGAGGTCGTGAGTGAGGGCCAGTCTCTGAGCCTGTAGTTCCTGCCTCCCACTGATCTCAAGAAGGTGCTTACCCTGGAGCAGTAGCAGAGCAGCTGGTATTGTATTTTATTTGCTGCTCTGCATTGGATACCCAGAGTGCTGAGCTTGCTACTTTACAAAAGCAGCTCTGATCTTCCTAAAGACCAGAGAGACCAGGGTTGTCATCTTGCTTTATGGGTGATGAGCTGGGTTCAGAAGGGAGAGAAAGTTCACAGTCATGTGGCTGCAGTGGCAGGACTGGGGTTTGATCTTGGGCTTGACCACAGTGTTCCTAGTCTCTGTCCCTACACCACTGAGGTCACAGGATAATGGATGGGGTGGTTATTAAGATGCTCAAGGGAGAAGATGATGCCGCATGACAGGATTGGGTGAATCAAGAGGAAGCCTCCACTCCTGCCCTCTAACCAGTCCCCCACAGAGTGGCCTGGCACAGTGGGAAGACCTCAGCCCTTGATGTAGGACAGAGCCACCCCCTCACTCAGAGCCTGGGTTTGTTTCCTCAGCTGTAAAACCAGCCATTGTTGGTACCGTATCCCTAGGACCGCAGGTGCCTGCATGTCAGGCTCGGGCCCCAGACACAGGGAAAGTGCATCCTGGTCTCCCTACTCTCACTCATATGCAGCCCTGGCATGAGCAGTGTCCCACCTGCTGACCCGCCTGTTTCCCCCACAGCTGTCTGTGAGATCAGTGCCAGCCTGGACCCCTCGCTCAGCCTCCTGTGCTCCGGCCCCTGGGAGCCCAGCTCAGTGCCCGCTGGCACAGAGCACCTGGACCCTCTGCTGGACAGTGTCCCCCAGCACCTGCCCAGCCGCCCCAACAAAGGCTTCACAGGTGGGCCCCACCCCACACAGGGCTTCTAGGCTGGGCCCAGGGCCAAGCGCTTGCTGTCTTGGGACCAGAAGGTCTGGGTTCTTCTAACTTGTCATCTGGTTCGTGCAGGTTACATCACCTCCTTTTTTCCACAGAGCAGGGGATCAACACCCCAGTACACTCTGGGGTCACTGTAAAGGTGAAATGGGCTGATATGTTTACAAGAGCCAGATGCCAAGCTGAGCCCACAAAATCAATTCTTTGAATTGTGGGGCAGCCTTTATTGCCTGTTCTAGGAACCCACTTGACCCTACCTGGGGTTGAGGTGGGAGGTGGTGAGGGCAGGACCCTGGGGTGCTAGGGAAGCCCTGGCCAGTGCAGGGTCTGGCCTAGCTCTGTCCTCCCTGTGTGGGCTGTGGCCAGGCCCCTCCTCCAAGAGCCTCCCGGACCTCTCACATCTCCCACCTCCAGCCTGCCCTGTGGCTGTCTTCAGTCCTGCCAAGTCCCAAGCCTGCTGCATTGCCAGGTCCTTACCCTGGCGATCCTGTACCCTCATGTGACCGTGGACACCCACCTGCCTTCTGAGCCTTGTGCTCCACAATCATAAAATCAGGGACAGTAACTAGTCTACTTTATGGATTGACTTTGAGTGTTGAGAAAAACAGAGTGGGTCCAGTCCTGAGCCAAGGACGTGGCAGGAAGGGCTCAAGGAACTCCTCATTGTCCTTCTCTCCTTGATACTTCTTTAAGCAGCCTGAGGACAGGCCTGTAGCAGGTTCACCCTGGTGCTCCCGTGCCACCTTGGCACGAAGCAGGCAGCCAGAGAGCCTGAGGTGGTTGCTTTAAGTGTACAGAGTTGTTCAGCAGACCATGGTGGCACACGCCTATCATCCCAGCACTTGGGAAGCTGAGGCAGGAGGATTGCCAAGAGTTCAAGGCCAGCCTGGGCTACATAGTGAGTCCTTGTCTCAAAAAAAAAAAAAAAAAATCAAAGGCTAGAGGTACAGAGCCATCCCCGGGAGCTGTGCCTCGTATAGGAACTGTAACGTGACAGTCCTTCAGAACTGCAGGGTGGGCTAAACATGACCAGTGGTGCAGAAGCTGCCCCATTCCCCCTCCTTCTGGAAGCCCACCTGCTGCCATCTCCCCCCTCCCACAAGCTCATTCGGGCCAGGTGGTGCCTCTGGGCTTTGCCAGGTCCTGTGCTCCCCCTCCCCAACCTGGTGTTCAGTATCTGATTCACCTGGAGGCCCAGGAAGTGTGTGTGGAAGGAGTGGGTGCAGGTGTTAGAGCAGGGGGCGTGGGAGCCATGCAGGGCAGCTCCCTGGAGGTGGTGTGATGGGAGCAGGCCACCCATTTGTGTTCTATTAGATACGCTGTTCTACATCTACACATCAGGCACCACAGGGCTTCCCAAAGCTGCCATCGTGGTGCACAGCAGGTAAGGGGAAGGGGCCCAGGGTGGGCATGGGGAGCACCTCCTGCCATTCCTGGGGCCCACTGAGCCCTTCACTGAGCCCTTCACCCTGTGCCCTCCCAGGTACTACCGCATGGCTGCACTGGTGTACTACGGATTCCGCATGCGGCCCGATGACATTGTCTATGACTGCCTGCCCCTCTACCACTCTGCAGGTAGCCCTGGGGCCAGCCTCCATCCTCCAGCACCCTGTCTTTAGGGAGGTCCCACCTTCCCAGCCACCCAGCGAGTGAACTCCAGTCTGGGTTCAATCCAGGCATGGCTGGTGACTCCCCCCATTCTCCTTGTCCATGAGAGAGACCAGTGCGGCCTCACAGTATGGGGTGACATCGGTATCTTCACACATGTACAGCGTTGCTGTTGGATGTAGGGTGTTAGGGAAGACGGTGTGTGTGTGTGTCCCCAACACTAGGGAGGGAGATGGCTTGGTGAGTGTGGGGGAGCCTGGAGGACTTCCCAGAGGAGGAGGTGTGAGGTGCAGAAGCCAGGCAAGGTAGCTCAGTCCCCCTCGGCTGAATGGGGCCAGCTCCGTGTGTAAGGTGTGCACCTGATCCCTAGGTACTGAGTAGGGTAGGAGATGATTAGTTCACGTAGGGGGCACAAGACGGGAGAAGGAGACCAGGGGAAGGGGCCTGTGAAGAGGGTGGCCTGGGCCAGAACAGGCCTGGGGGACTGGTCTCTGGCTCTTTGACCTCCAGACCCCCTCTGCCCTCAGGAAACATCGTGGGCATGGGGCAGTGCCTGCTCCATGGCATGACGGTGGTGATCCGGAAGAAATTCTCCGCCTCCCGGTTCTGGGATGACTGTATCAAGTACAACTGTACTGTGAGTAAGGAGGGCTGGGGATGAGCAGTCTCTCTCCCCTCGGGCACAGACTTGGGGGCATCTGTCATGAGCTGAGATGGTTCAGAGCGCGGCCAGCTGTTGTCTAGTGGCATAACACACCACTGTCCAGATGGGGAGACTGAGGCTCAGAGAGAGGAGTCACATGGCCAGCCCCTGTGGTGGGCAGGGGCTTGAGGGATCGGGAGGTGAAATGGGGGCACTGTGCAGGCCCAGAGTCACTCCAAGCCCACCCACCCCAGATCGTGCAGTATATCGGTGAGCTGTGCCGCTACCTCCTGAACCAGCCATCCCGGGAGGCAGAGACTCGGCACCGGGTGCGCATGGCGCTAGGCAACGGCCTCCGGCAGTCCATCTGGATGGACTTTGCCGGCCGCTTCCACATCCCCCAGGTGGCTGAGTTCTACGGGGCCACTGAGTGCAACTGCAGCCTGGGGAACTTCGATAGCCAGGTGCGGTGTGGGCCGGGGGCAGTGGGCCCTGGGTGCCCCTTATCCCAGCTGTCCTGTTTGGGCACTACGGGGGAGAGAGCCTGTGCCCAAATGTTGGCCTTTGTAGGTGGGGGCCTGTGGCTTCAACAGCCGCATCCTGTCCTTTGTGTACCCCATCCGGCTGGTGCGTGTCAATGAGGACACCATGGAGCTGATCCGGGGAGCCGATGGCATCTGCATCCCGTGCCAGCCAGGTCTGCCCTGGGTGGGAATTGGGGGGCAGAGGGTAAGGTTTTGGCCCAGGGGGGAGGTCGGCCAGTGTGGGTAGATCGGGAGCCTATTCTGACCAGTGGCCATCAGTAGGCTCTGCTCTTGGGCCCACAAGGTGTTCATTTCATCAGCCAACCAGCCAGCCATCTACTGTCTGTCTCCCCATAAGCCCATTCATTTTCATGTTGCCCCAAGAGGACCTGTGTCCTGGCCGCCTGGGGCTGATTCTGCCTCAGCCCCTCAGCCCTGTGCCATGGGCCAGTTACCCCAGTCCCCGAGTCCCCTCATCTGCAGAGTAGCAGTCCCTGCCTCAGCAGGTTGACCCGAGGATCACAAGAACACAGAGCTTGTTGAGTGCACCATGGACCGGGAGAGGGGCTCAGGGTGCTGCTTGTGCAGCTGTCTAGGGAGTCTGTGCCCTGCTTGCTATTTGGTCATCTGCAGTGGACGGGTGTGTCAGGCAGGCTCTTTCCCTCAGAGAGCTCCCAGGCGGGGAGAAAAATAGGAACTACCTTCTTCCCTTTTCCTTTTTCTTTTTTTGGTAATAGGGATTGAACCCAGAGCCTTATCACCTGCTAAGTACAAATTCTACCACTGAGCTACACCTAAGCCTCCAGAAACAGGGCATTTCTGTGGCAAGTCAGATTAAGATGCAGGGTGTATTCAGTGGGGAGGACAGGTCAGAGAGTCAGCAAGGACAAATCTGATTCTGCCTTCCCTGCCCCCCAGGCCAGCCAGGCCAGCTGGTGGGCCGCATCATCCAGCAAGACCCTCTGCGCCGCTTTGACGGCTACCTCAACCAGGGCGCCAACAACAAGATCGCTCAGGATGTCTTCAAGAAGGGGGACCAAGCCTACCTCACTGGTGAGTCCCTAATCCTGGGTCTCCCCGAGGGTGCCTTCTACCACCTTCAGAGAACACCTGCCCAGGGCTCCTGCAGGCTCAGTTCCCGTGGGCTCAAACCCACCCCTGGGCTCCCAGGAGGATGACCTAGCCCTCAAGCCCCTGGACCAAGCACCAGGCAGCCTGGGTCCAGCCTCACTCAGCCCTTCCCTAGGCGACGTGCTGGTGATGGACGAGCTGGGCTACCTGTACTTCCGGGACCGCACAGGTGACACGTTCCGCTGGAAAGGCGAGAATGTGTCCACCACTGAGGTGGAGGGCACACTCAGCCGCCTGCTGGACATGGCTGATGTGGCAGTGTATGGCGTCGAGGTGGCAGGTATATGCTGGGAGAGAGAGGTGCATATTGTAAGGGACCACCAGGGTCACTGCCAGCTAGCCACTGTCTACCTCCTTCTCCCAGGAATGGAGGGCCGGGCCGGCATGGCTGCTGTGGCCAGCCCTGCCAGCAGCTGTGACCTGGAGCACTTTGCACGGGCCTTGGAGAAGGAGCTGCCCCTGTATGCCCGCCCCATCTTCCTGCGCTTCCTGCCGGAACTGCACAAAACAGGTCTGTCCCTCCCTGCTCCAGCACCACCGCTACACTCCTGGGCCCTTCCTCCCATTCCTCTCTGGAGACCTGGTGGCTATAATTGATCTCCACCCACAGCTTTCCCATAGTTGATAAGCTGTTCTGTGTGGAAAGTGTTGAATGTATGCCTGGTACCATGCTAAGCCTTGGGGATACAGGTAACATTCTGACTGAAACTTTGCGTCCTTGGAGCTTTCTTCCTTTCCGGGGCACTGGGGGTCAAACCCAGGGCTTGTGCATGTGGGGCAAGTGTTCCAGCCTGAGGCACACCCCAGCTCAGCCTGGGTGCTTTCAGAGTCCTCAGCTGTAGGACAAGGGATTCCAAAGATAAGAACAGACTACAGATCAGAAAGGCAAATGAAGGCAGGGTGTGGTAGCCCGTATCTGAAGCCTCAGCCGGGAAGATCACAGTTCAAGGCCAGTCTGAATTACAAAGCAAGACCCTGTCTCAAAAAAATAAAGAAAGGCAAATGAAGCCAGGTATGGTAGCACATACCTGTAATTCCAGCTACTGAGGAGGCTGAGGCAGGAGGTTTCTAAGTTCTTGGCCATCCTGGACAATTTAGTGAAAGCCTCTGTCAGAATTTTTAAAAGGGGGCAGGGATTTAGCTCAATGGTGCCTGCCTCGAAAGCACAAGGTCCCAAGTTCTATCCCCGGTACCAAAAAAAATAATAATAATAATAATTTTTAAAAGGGCCAGGGAAGGGCCGGCTATTTAGCTCAGTGGTTTCACCGCCTGCTGCGCAAGCGCAAGGACCCAAGTTCGATCCCCGGAACCAAAAAAAAAAGGGCTGGGGATGTATGTAACTCAGCACTAGAGCACTTGCCTAGCATGGTTCAAGCCCCAGTACCACAGGAAGGAAGGTAGGAAGGGAGGGAGGAAGGGAGGGAGGGAGGGAGGGAGGGAGGAAGGGAGGGAGGGAGGGAGGAAAAGGAAAGAAAGAAAAGAAAGAGAGAAAGGAAAGAGAAAAAGCAAGGAAAGAAAGAGTGAGAGAAAGAAAGAAAGAAAAATTTAAAAAGGAAAGAAAAAGAAAGAGGGGCCGGGGATTTAGGTCAGTGGCACCATGCCTGCCTTATAAGCGCAAGGTCCTGAGCTGGATCCCCGGTACCGCAAAAAGAAAAGAGACAGAAAGAAAAAGAAAGAAAGAAGCAAAGCAAATACACCACATGTGGGGTGACTGGGTAACTCCCCTGAGGAGTTATATTACACTTTATCTGAGACCTGAATGTACATACAGATGACTTTACAGCAGGGTAGGGAGTCATTCCAGGCTGTAGGAACAGCAAATGTGAAATTCCAAGACACCAAGGAGTGCTGGCACTGGAGACATTACAGGAAGCCTGTGAGAGAGCAAACAGTGGGGAGTGGCAGGAGAGAGCCCAACTGGAGCCACGTGCCCAGGCCCTGCAGGCCAGGGCTGGACTTGGACTCTCAGGGGCAGTAGGGAGCTACAGGCATGTGAGCCATGTAGTAATGTGGTCAGATTTGCGTCCTACGGGATGGCACATGGAGAGGACTGCAAGTGGCCCTGATGGGGAGTGGGCAGACAACAAACAGGCTGTCATAGCTGTCCAGGTGAGCACCGTCAGCCCAGTCACATGGCAGGGCAGTGCCATCCTCCTTCTGGTCCACTGATGGCTGTCACGAGTTCCCTGCTGGGCAGGAGGTGTGGAAGCTCATGTGCCCACCCATGTTCTTGCTGCCCTCCTTGCTCAGTCTCTGCCTGTGCTCACCTTTGGGCCACATCTGCCCAGCCACCTCCCACAGGGTCACCATTTCAGCCCCCAAGTCAGTGGCAGCCTTCCCCACTGACAGGGGCTTTGGGACCTGGACCTCAGGGGGCACCCGAAGCAGTGGGCAGGGCCCAGGACTCAGAGTGGCATAGGATGGGGACACTGGGCCAGGCTTGTGACTGAGACTGAGCTCCCTGAGGCTGACTCCTGTGACTTCCGCCCAGGAGAGGCAGGGAGACCTCAGGCTCCAAATTGCCTCTGAAGGGCTGCAGACAGACACACAGTTCTGTGGGTGGCAGTTCGAGGGCTAAGATCAGCTGAGTGGTTCTTCTGCTGGCCTCACCTGGGTCCCTCCTGGGTCACCAAAAGATGCCATTGCTTAGTGACTCAGCTAGGGCAGGAGGCTCTAAGGCAGTTTCACATCTGGCCTTTTGGCTGGTTGCTTCCACACAACAGAACCTTCTGTGCAGATGGAGATGACACCAGTGTTACCAAGGAACTGAAATCTAAATGTTTCATTTTAGTTCATTTAAATATAAAAAGCCACATAGGGAGAATGTAGGCCGCACGCTTATAATCCCAGAACTCTAGGCTGAGGCCGGAGGATCGCCTCAGTTCAAGGCCAACCTGGGCTACATGGTGAGCTGTATACCTGGGCTACATACATACTGTCTCGAAAACCAAAGCAAAAACTCCTAGGGTGAACCTTGGACAGTGCGGATCTAGGGGTCTCACCTGAGATAGTTCATCTCTGTTCCTAAGACTTAGACGGCTCCCAGGGCACCCCCTGGCAGGGTGGATGGGAGCAGCAAGGCCCCCTGAAACCTGGAATCACCCACAACTCCCATCACCTTGCTCCTGCCACATTCTGTTGGGCAAAGCAAAGCAGAAGGCCAGTCTAGATTCAAAGTTGGGTGATTTGAGAAGGACCCCAACTCCTGCTGGGAGAAGCAGCAAAGCCACATTGCAGGAGTGACTGGGTACAGACGTCAGGAGTCTGTAGGCCCTTTCCGTTGTCTGTCACACCCAGGTTCAAATCCCAGCTGCACACAAGCTGCCTGACCCAGGTCCAGAGAGCCTCTCTGGGTGGCAGTCTTTGTACAGCAAGCCTGATACAGTTGACTGAATGACCATTTACTTACAAAAGAGCACCTAATTAAACTATTTCAGAGATGTTAAAATCTGAAAATATGTGCATCTTGGAATGCAAACAAATCTGTGAGGCCCCTGCCTTGGGGTAAGGCACACCTGTACTCTGTAGGTGCTCAAGTAAAAGGAGCCGTCCTTCCTGCTCTGTTATCCCTGTGAACTTAGGCTCATACCTTCCTTTCTTTAATCTCAGCTGCCCCATCTGTGCACTGGGGGTGGGTAACTCAGTTGTCCCCACGTTGGCCCCTCTCGGCTTTGCCTGGGTTGCTCTGAGAAGCAATTCATGATGTCCCAGATGGAGTGTTCTTTGCACACTAATGGGTTGTACCCCTCTCTCACACTTCCCCTTCCTTTTTTTTTTTTTTTTTTATTTATTTTGACATGGGGATCGAACTCGGGACCTGGCGCTTGCGAGGCAGGCTGCGGAACCACTGAGCTAAATCCCCGGCCCTGTCCCCTTCCCTTTTTCCTCTCCACCCTTCCTCAATGCTGGTGGGAGATTCCTTCGGACTCAGGCCCCTGCCCCACATATTCTGAGTCCTCCTCTTCCCCCCAGGGACCTACAAGTTCCAGAAGACAGACCTTCGGAAGGAGGGCTTTGACCCGGCCATGGTGAAAGACCCACTCTTCTACCTGGACTCCCGCAAGGGCCATTACATCCCACTGGACCGAGAGGCCTACACCCGCATCCAGGCCGGCAAGGAGAAGCTGTGACTTTCGCCCCAGAGGAGTCCCGGGCGATGCCAGACCAAAGCAAGCAGGGCCCACACCTCAGTTCCGAGGTGCTGACACCCTCCCGCCAAAACTGCCAAGTGACGCACTGCCGCCTCCCCAGCCTTCCAGGGCTTTCTGTGAAAGCCTTGTGTCCAGGTGATGTCAGGGCCTCAGCTGAGCCTGAGGGGCCCCTCGGGACAGTGTCTGGATGAGGAAGGCAGGGAGAGGAGAAGGAGGGAACTGGCAAATGGGACCACGGCAGGCGGCCCCAGACTCAGAAAGCCAAGAGTGGGCAGGGACGTAGTGGCCCGGGGTCCGGTGGCCAGAGAGGACCCTTGCCTCAGCCCTGCCTACACCGCCAGCGTGGCCCCCATTCCTCACCACAGCAGGGCGGGACAGCACCCCATGTCTCGAAGCCCCCACATCCTTGTCCCCCAGGGGGCTGCCTCGCTGTCCCTCGGACAGGGCCTTTTGTCCGTGTGGGTCTGTGTCACCTTTTCTGTCCCAACCCTGGCCTGGCTGTGAGAGGAAGGATGGGGGCAGCTCAGGGGCCAATAAACTCTGCCTTGACTCCTGCCCTGTGTGCTTTGGCCTGGGCCCGCCCCATCCCACTCGGGTCTCCCTAGGGGACAAATGGGCCCCGTGAGATGCCAGGCCCCTGCCCCGTGCCAGCTCAGCCGGGGGCAGCTCCCACTGAGTCTAGCGACTCATTTAACCTGAGCCTCAAACACCAAAAGAGGTCTCATTTAGGAGCTTGTGGCTGTGGCCCAGTGACCAGTGTCCTTGAAAAGCGAATCATCAGTTAACATCCAAAAGCTGGGCGGGGGATTTAGCTCAGTGGCACCGTACCTGCCTCAAAAGTGCAATATCCTGAGTTTGATCCCCAGTACCAAAAAAAAAAGAGACCCAAAAGCTGAAGGGGCTCTGAGCCTCAGGGAAAACACTTGCTCTGCTGCAGCCTGCGGTCTGCTTTGCTTCTTTCTTGCTTTGCTTTGGGGCTGGAAAGAGCTACCCGGGCGGCAGCCACCAAGCCACGGCAAGGCTCCCTAACCTGCCCAGCTGCTCCTAAGGCAGCACAGCACGAGCTGGCCGTCCCAGGCTGGAAGTCCCACCGTGGGAAGGGCCCAGCACAGCCTGGGCCAGCAAGTGGTGTGCACCCCTGGGAGTCCAGTCCCCGATTTTGAGCCTCGCGTGGAGATTTCTGTCACTTGGCCAAGGTCACACAAGTACAGTAGTGGGGGGCGGAAACCTAAAGCCAGCTGCGCCCATCCCACTGCACCACCCTGCCTCCTGGTGACATTTCCATTCCAGGAGTCCCTGTGTCACCAGCTCTGGGCTAATAACTGACAGCTGAGGTGGTTGGTTGGTGGCCAGGCTGGGAAGTTGGGATACCTCCCAGGGGAGTTGCCTCTGAGAGGAGAACCTGGTGCCTCTGGGGAGGCCAGGACAGTTGGCCTGGGGCCCTTAGCCACTGTATGGGGAGCCAGAGGGTGCTGGCCACAGCTGCCACGCCAATAGTGGCCAGCAGAGGGTGCGCAGCGCTCAGAGAATCCCGTCCTGCCCCTCAGTCCTCAGCCTGAGGGAAGCAGGAAGGAGGAGCCGTGCCCCCAGTCACCCCTGAGCCTGAGGACCCAGTGCCCAGCCCTGAGGCCCTTCACTTGTACTTCTGAGGGCCTGGGCTTGCCTGACAGCATAGCCAGTTCTAGACCATGGGTGGGGTTCGGGTTATTAAAGTGCAGTGCAGGGGGATTCAGTGTGGTCTGCAGGTCAGACCTTGACGCCCTTCCCAGCGAGGAGTCCCTACCTTGCAAAACTACAGTGTGATCCTGCGTGGGAAGCTCCTAGCATGGCCTGCGGCCACATCTACTCACTGCACTATAGTCATACCTGAGCGCTCCACTGCCTCAGAACTCATCCAGTGTGGTACTCAACACTTTGGTGAGAAATACTGTGAGAAATATTGTCCAGGTACTAGACCTGCAAGCTGGAACTTGTCCATGGTGATCACATGACTCGCTACCCTTGCCAGCCAAGACTTCGTTTGGTACTCTTCCCACCTCCAAGAACCAAGGGACGAAGAATACCAAGGCACCGCCATGAAGGAAAAAGCTGGGTGTGGTGGTGCACACCTGTGATCCTACCACCTGGGAGGCTGAGGCAGCAGGGTGGCTAAATTCCAGAACAGACTTGTTGCCCAAAGTCACCGGACCACCCCACTGAGCCCCAGGCGTGGAGACACTGGTGGGCTCCTGGATGCCCATCTGGTCATCCCGAAATCATGGCCAGCGTCTCCATGCTGGAAGTAGTTGCTGGATACACACTGGTGCAGTTAATAAACGATAGCTACTGTTTATTGGGCCGTCCCTGACACGGAGTGCTTCCCAGTTCACAGTGCACAGTGTCAGCTCTCCAACTCGGAAGATTCTAAAGGCTGCCGGGGAAGCAGGAAGAGACAGAGCCCTCTTCTGCTCTCAGGAAGCCTGGTGTCGGTGGGGAGAGAAGGGTCGCTCGCAGAGAAGCCAGGGCCGTGCCAGGCTGCACTGTGCAGGCAGCTCGGGGGTGCGGGGCACTTTCTCGGAAGTTCCAGGCCGAAGTATGGAAAGATGAGAGAAAAGACTTCCAGGGATCGGAAGTACAGTTCATCACCGAAGAGAGCACCAGAAGCCAGGAGCAGAGGCGCAGTGTTCTCCTTGGTCACGCAGTACCTCAGGGTGTTGCTGCTTCATCGCAGCTGCCATTTGTCTTTGCTGACCGTCAATGACATCACTGATGATCCTTCTTCTCTTCCAAAGAGTGACGGGGAGGGTACTGTCCACCTAGCTGAAAATACTGTAAAGAGCCAAGTGTGATGGTTCATGTCTGTAATCCCAGCACTCTCGGAGGCTGAGGCAGGAGAGCAACTGATGAAAAGGGAAAGGAAAAAAAGATGAAAAAGGACATGGGAGCCTGGTGTGGTGGCACTTGGCTACAGTCCCACCACTTGGGAGGGTAAAGCAGGAGGAATGCTGTGAGTTCAAGGCCAGCCTGGATTATTACAAGTGAATGCAAGGTCAACCACAGTGAGACCCTGTCTCAAAAAAAAAAAAAGACTTGGCAGTTGGGCGTGGTGGTGCACACCTCAGGAGGCTGAGGCTGGAGGATCACAAGTTAAAGCCCAACCTGGGCAATTTAGTGAGATCCTGTCTCAGAAAAAGGGCTCTGTGATGGAGCCAGGGATTTAGCTCAGTGGTTCTGCCTCCCTCAAAAGTGCAAGGTCCCAAGTTCGATCTCCAGTACCAAAAAAAAAAAAACGGGACTTGATGGGCTGGGGATTTAGCTCAGTAGTTTCTCCGCCTGCTGCGCAAGGGCAAGGACCCAAGTTCGATCCCCAGTACAAAAAAAAAAAAACCAAAAAACCCCCACAGAACTTGGGATGTATTTCAGCACAAAAACCCTGGGTTCAATCCCCACTACTGCAAAAATGGAAAGGCGGGCAGGCGGACAGTGAGGCCGCAGGGCTAATGGAGAGGAGGTTAGAGCTGAGGCAAGATATGAAAGTGAACCCTGCAGGGCATTGTGTGTGAGCCTCTAATCCCCGAATTCCAGGAGGCTGAGGCTGGAGAATCACCATGGAGTTTGAGGCCAGCCTGGGTTACACAGTGAGTTCAAGGCCAGCCTGAGCTACATAGGAAAAGCCTATGTGGAAAAAAGAAATAACAGTAAACCCTTTAGGGGCACTACTGCACTCCCCCAGGGACTAAGAGCTCAGGTTGGAGTCCTTGTCTGTTTCGGTGCCAGGGATCGAACTCAGGACCTTACACTTGCCAGGCAGGCGCGGCACCACTGAGCTAAATCCCCAGCCCTGGAGTCCACGTCGTCTAGTCAGGTCTCACTAGAGGCCACAAGCACGGAGCATTTCCTGCATCATTTCATTAAATCCCCATCCCACAGATGAGGATTCTGAGGCTGAGAAGTTAAGTCGCTTGAGAGACCACAGGGCTGGGAATGGCAGAGCTGGGGAGAAGTTCCCTTCCCCGAGCCTCCCGCGCGCGCCATCCTGGCTGGCTGGAAGGGGCCGGCCCGCAGCGTCTCTGGAGGTCCGGCGGCTGCTGGACAGGCAATTGGCGGCCAGGCCAGTGCGTAGCTATCACTTTCAATTCCTGGGAAGAAGGTTAAATACTATTGAGGTGGCAGTGGCAAGGGAGGGGGCGACCGAGAGACTTTCAAAGGGGCCTCACTGCGTGGCCAGCCCCGCCCCTGAGGAGGGGGCCTAATGATATTCTGGGCTCGGCCCTCAGCTTTGGCGGCAGTTTAACCCGAGCCAGGGCGGATTTCTTTCTCACTGATCTCAGCTTGACACCCAATTAGCACAAGAATGGGAGGAGGAAGCCTGCGAGAGGCGCCTCCCAGCCTCCCGGGGTGCGCGAGGGGAGCGGGCGGGAAGACAAAGGGCAGCGGGCAGGGGGGCACCCGCGCCTCGCCTCGCCCGCCGACCCCGCCATTGTTTCCCTAGGTGCTTCAGAGAGGCCGGAGGCCGACGCCCCAGCTAGGCGGCGTGCTGGAGGGGACCGAGGATGGGGCCCACGGCCCTGTGCTGCGAAGATCGGAGGGGAACGCTAGGCAGGCGGAGCCCGAGTGGGTCAGTGATCAGGGCGAGGAGCCGAAGGCACACAAAACCTGGTTTGAGGCCTGACACGTAAGGGTCCTGGGGCAAGTCGCACATTCTACGTCTCAGTTTTCTCATCTGAAAAATGGCATGAGTCCCTGTGAGGAACAAATTAGATAATGCATGTGAAGTACCAGCAGGTGCCAAGAGGCAACTCAATAAATACTCTTTTTTTTTTTTTTTTTTCTGGAGCTAGGCTCTCACTATGTAGTTCAGGCTGGCCTTGAAATCATGGCGATCCTCCTGCCTCAGGCTCCTGGGATTAGAGGTATGCGTCATGGCAGGTAATAAATACTCCTTAAATGTATACCATGTTATTAAACCAACTGTGTTACTGAGGGTAAGTGAGGTAGGCTTGGAGTCAGAAATACCTCACGAGTGGCAGCTGCGGTGTAAGCCAGGCCCCTCCCCTCCCCACCTCCACTTCCCAGATCCCCCTGGTCTTGGCTCTCTGCTAGGACTTCTGGGAAGGCTTCCCTGATCCCCAGGCTGGGTCAGGGGTCTCCAACAGCCTCGCGTCTCCCCATCACCACTGCTCTTGCCATGTGGCCCATTTTGCCACTTTTGTCTTCTAGGACATCATTCCAGGAGGGCAGGGACTCGCTGGTTTCATTCACCATCGTGTCCCTGAACAGCACTGGTGCTCAGTGAATGTCAAATGGGTGAAGGAGGGCTTCAAATGCTCAGGATATCCAGCTGAAATTGCCTGAGATCAAAGGGTACAAAGTGCCCTGAATACCTTCTAGGTAGGCTCCTGCTGGCAAATACCACTCATTCTGCAAGCACTCACCAAACCCCTACAGCTGGGCATAGTGGCACACACTTATAATCCCAGCACCCAGGAGGGTGAGGCAGGAGGATTGCTGAGAGTTCAGCCTGAACTACACAGCAACACCCGGTCTCAAAAAAACAAAAAACCTTATATGCTGAGGATCTAAGGTGAATCAGGAAGAGTTTCTGCTCTAGAAAAGCTAAGTCCATGGAAGAATTAGCATATTTTGTTGAAAAGACCTTAGAGATCATTTGGTCTCAGCCACACTTTTTTGCTTCATTTTATTTATTTTTTATGAGTACATGTTTACAGTATTTTTGTTTTGTTTTGTTTTTTTGGTACCGGGGATCGAACTTGGGACCTTGCGCTTTCGAGGCAGGCACCAGAACCACTGAGCTAAATCCCAGGCCCTGTTTACAGTATTTTTGTTTTTGTACTGGGGATCCAACTCAGGGCCTTGCATTTGGAAAGCAGGTGCAGTGCCACTGAGCTAAATCCCCAGCCCTGCAGTATGTTTGAAGTATATGCAGATTACAATCATCTTGGGGAGTGGGTAAATGTTCATAATATTATAGGCAGCTAAGTTAGATAGAAATTAATATACATACAGTCAGAGAAGGCCTGGGGTCTCAAGGAAGTTGGCGGAAAAAAGAAAGACATCAGAATTGTGGTGGGAGGTGCATCTGAAGAAGGCAAAGCCTCAAAGTAAAGTCACAATGGCCAGACTTGCATACCTGCCTAAAGGATAAGCATAAATTTGAGAACATACTGTAATTTGTACCACCCAGTCTAGGAAGTCCAGATATGCATCCAGGCAGGTGACCAGGATGTCTAGACCCCTCCCTTCCCCAAATTGGTCATGTCTTGGGGGTCATAGATAAGCCACTGTTAACCATACTAGCTCTGTGCTTGCTACCTGCCTGCCCTGCTTCCCTGTTGGATCAATATTACCTAAGTGTAATCTTATTGGTTGATTATCCTTTGACCCACGCTGTACCCACATTGTGACTTTGATGTATAAATTTCCCCTGACAAAAGGCCTGGTGGCAAGCCATGCAGGACGGCTCCCATCTCTCAGGAGCTATCTCACAATACACCTTTCCTACTCTTAACCTCCATTATGCTTTGGAATTCATTCTTCAATCTCACAGGACACAAACTTGGCACATCTAACATCTAGCAAGTCAGGAACTGTTTCTCCGATATGAATAACACAACTTGGTTCTTTTTTTTTTTTTTTTTTTAAATTTTTGAGACAGGGTCTTGCTATGTAGTTAAGGCTGGTCTTGAACTCACTATGTAGCCCAGGCTGGCCTTGAACTCACTGCTATCCTCCTGCCTCAGCCTCCTGAGTGCTGAAATTACAGGTGTGCATCACCATGCCCAGCTCTAAATTTTCTTTACAGACAGGAAACTGAGTTCCAGAGAGGGCAAGCGACTTAGGACATAGCTCAGTGATTGTGGGGCTATCTCACATTCCACCAGACTCCTCTGTGCTTTTCAAGAACCAGAGCTGTCTTGTTCATCCCTGGAACAGTGCCCAGCACACTGAAAGGGCTCAGAAGTGTCCAGACCTGAACTGGACAAGGAAACTATGGCCAGAGATAAAAAGGAAGGAGATGGGGCCAGAGCAAGCAGGTATAGATGTGAGTGTCGGAGTATGAAATAGAGGGCATGGAAGTGTGCAAGAAACTGAGGTTACAAACCAGGTTAGAAAGGATTAATCCAAATTTGTTGACTGGGTGTGGGAAGAGAGAAAGAATTGAGGCCAGTGTCCGAATGTTTGGGTGCTTGGTGTTTGGCTGAGTGATAGTGGTATCTGGCAGATGGGGAAACAGCCTATACCAGTGGGGGTGAACCTATGGCACAGGTGCTGCAGTGGGCTGTATGTATCATTCAAAGCACTAAAAGGTTCACCATCAGGCTGGGCTTGGTGATACACACCTGTAATCCCAGCACTTGGAAGGCTGAGGCAGAAGGATCACCGTGGACTACCTAACAAAACCTTATCTCAAATAAATGAATGCATGAATGAATGGTTCATCATCACTGGCCTATACTAAGATCTAACTCATTTAGTCCTTACTACACTCCCCTATAAGGATGGGCTACTATCTCCATTTTAGGGAAGAGGTAAGTGAGGCACAAATATGTTAAGGGGCTTCCCCAAAGATACAGTGAGGATGTCCTGAGACCTGGATATAAAGAACTCCAAGCTCTCAACTTAATCAATGCACCCTTATCTAACAGGCTACACTCCCAGCCTCTACCAGTACCAAGTTTAGTTCAGAAAGTGCTGCAGGTTAGAGACCCACGCAGCCACATCCACTCTACTCCTTTTCTCCTCTGGGCTTTAGCAACAACCTCCTGTTGGTCTCTGTCACTTCTCTTGCTTGTCCTGCTCCAAACCATTCTCTATACTGCAGGCAGAAAAGTTCTGTTGTTGTATGGGGCAGGGCGGGGGTTATGGTGGTTTTCTGACACTGGGGATCAAATCAAGGGCCCCTCACATGCTAGGCAAACACAGTGAGCTATATCCTCAGCTGTAAAAACGATGTTTGTATGTTCACTTTTGACAGTTCTAACCTCATTGTAGCAAACTCGCTGCTCACCAACTCCCACCTTCCTCTCTGCCCTGGTTTGCTTGCCTCTTCTGATCTCAACGGACGGTCCCGCATGTCCCCCTAGTTGACTCCGGCTTTAGCGCCCAGCACGTCCCACCGGTAACTTTAGATAGTTTCTTTCCGTTTGAAATTTACACTTTTTAGTATGGTGCCATGTTTTTTGTTTTGTTTTGTTTTGTTTTGTTGAGGCAGGGTCTCCCTTTAGTTCAGGCTGGCCCTGAACTATGTAGCCCAGGCTAGCCTCGAACTTGCGGTGATCCTCCTGCCTCAACCTCCCGAGTGCTGGGATTACAGGCCTGCGCCACCATGCCTGGCAGTATGCTAGTATGTTTATATAATCACAACTCGTCTCCCTGCTAGCCTCTGAAGGCCCTAGAGGCAGGAGGAACCTTACCCGCGCCCTTTTCACTACTGAATCCAGTGCACCAAACAAGATACCCCTGGGCCACGAGCGTGTAATAAATAGCTATTGCGTGACATCTAAATCAACATCGCAAGGGGCAGGTTGGATAGCGAGTTCACCGTTTAGGAGCGAAGACTTCTGCGGCAGAAATAAAATATTTGGGGGTTGCTTTTACTTCAAGTTAGACCAGTGAATGAGCTCGCCCAAGCAGTGTGTTAGCTGAAGACATTTAGAAGTAATGCAAGATAAGCAGTAATGTGGCTCACAGTCATGCCTCAAAGACGCTGCCAACTCTCCTCGACCTAGTGATTTCTTTGACGCTGTTCCGCGCCCAAGGTCTCTTAGACTAGGAGACCTCTCCTCCTCTAACCTCGACCTTTCCTCCAATAGCTGGAGAGGACGGACTGCTGGGCTCCGCCTCTTCCGTCCGTGACACCGCCTCTTCCGCCCGTGACGCCAGGCGGCAACCGGAAATGGGCGGGCGCGCCGGAACTCAGGGGGAGTTTCCTACGAGCTAGGCTTCCTCAACATGGCAGCGCCCTTGTCAGTGGAAGTGGAGTTCGGGTGAGTCACAGAGCTGGGGCGCCGTGGGGATGCATTGAAGTCGTTGGGCCCGAAGCTCCTCTCCTGCCTTGGGGCCTGACAAGGCCGAGTTGCCGAGGCTCCGCACCCGCCATGAGCTGTACCACCAGCCTCGAGTCTGAGAGGTTCGGTCTCCCTTGGCGACAAGGCCGTATGTCCGGGAATAGAGGCGCACACAACGGCGGGAGGCGCGCTCCGGGTACTTCACGGTGTCCTATATCCTGTAGGACTCCAAAGGCACGACAGTTAGGCGGCCTCCCCCACAATCTTTACTAGTCTCATTTCCGACCAGGTCCATCTCTTTGGCATCTGAGCTCCTAGAACCTGAAACTACCACTCTTCGATGTCCTTGATTTCCTTACGGGACACTCTCCTTTTTCTTTCCCAAGAATTGAGAGTTTTAAGCAGACTGGAACTTCTTTCAGGATAGTCAGTAAACCTGCTGAGTGATTTCTGAAGATCATGAGAAATGACCAAAGAAATAGTAGGAAATTTCTTTAAGCCATTATCTCGTCCCCCAACAGAAGGTTTGTCATGGTTTCAAAGCTGAGCGTAGTGGCTCACACCTGTGAGCCCAGCACACCGGAGGGTGAGGGAGGAGGATTGCTGTGAGTTCGAGGCCAACCTGGACTACATAGGGAGACGCTGTCTCAAAACGAATAGACAACAACCAAAAAAAAAACCCCGCAAGGCTGAGAGAAAAACTGGAGAATTTAGAAATCAAAAAAAACCAAGAGACCCTAAAAATGGGTGGTTATCATTTCCAAAACACAGAGAAAGTGAGACTGTGAGAGAAAACTATGTGTGAGAAAAGATAGGCTAACGTCCATGTGATAAGAAAGGTCTGGGATGAGCATCTAAAATCTCTGTCCCCATGTTTTTTCTCTCATTGGAAGCCCCATTTCTTTCATGTTTTCTTTTCACTGGGTAGTTCATTCTCTAATCATTTATTTAGTTCCTACCATGTGCCAGGCAGTGGGCCAGATACAGAGAATACAAAGATAAATAGCACTCTGTCCATGCCCTACAGTGTTAAGCATTTCTGTCCCTTAGAATGGGGGCAGTCTCATGAATGATAAATACATTTTAATTGACGATATTGTCTAACTGCTTGGATCCAAGTACACTGGTCTGGCCTATTTTGCTTCACTGACCCTGGGCCTAGCTGTACCCTTCAAGCCTGGGGATTCTAGGAGGATCCATGCTGCCTTGACAGACTGCAGCAGAGTTGGAAAGGAAGAAGCTGCAGACTGCTATCTTTAGGGTTTATCTGTAGCCCACTTGCCTTTCGTTCTCACTGAATCACACGTAGTGTTTGTTTACCAGAGATGTCTTCTGTCTGCCAGATACATGTGGCAGTAAGGAAATAATGAGGAAAACAAAGCCCTTGCCTTCCAGAGTCTACAGACTGACACAATTTCCCCTTTTCTGACATCACCCTCCCTTACTCCCAAGAGCAGTAGTGAGCCCCAGCAAGGGAGGACAACCTTCCTGCACCCACCTTCCCACCTTCACCCACATCACAGTGCCCCATGAGCATCACAGCTTCATGGGAAATAAGAATACCCGAGTTATGTGGCAGACCCAGATCCCTTCTCTCTGTCCACGTATGTTGTACATCTGACCTTTTCATTTCATGCACCTCTTAGCAGCTGTGCTTCATCCTTTGGTCTGAACCTGAGGCTGCCGTCCCCGTCATTCCCCCAGTGGTCCTGCCTCTCCCAGTCTGGAAGGAGTCTGGGGTGTGTCTGTCTTCACTTCTAACCCCTGCCCAGACGTAGTCATGTTGGCCCCACAGCTCTTCTGTGGGCCCTGTAACACCTTTCTCTCTCTCGTCAGTAACCATTTCTGCCATCTTTTATCTTGTCCCCTGAACTGTCCTTAGAGCATTTTTCAGGAAACATGGGACTCAAAGTGTATAGTACAGATGTGTTTTGGGTTCCTTTGGTCCAGGCTATTAAGGCCCAGGTGTGAGATTGCCTTTGTCCCGTTCCATTTTCTCCTCAACAAGTTGGGGAAATATTGGCAAAGACAGGGCACACCACTGACGTCAGAGAAGAGGGCAGAGAAGTGGGCATTTTCATTCATTTGGCAAATATTTATTGAGTCCCTACTGTGTGCAAGGCCATTTTAGGAAGACCAGGTAGAGGGGAAATAAATAAGCAAGTATAAATAGATGATTTTCTTAACAAAATGAAAAAGATAAAATAGAAAAAGTGAGGGCATGGCTGGGGGTGTGGCTTGGTGGTAGAGTTCTTGTGTAGCATGCTCAAGGCCCTGGGTTCCATCTCTAGCAGTACAAAAAGGAAAAGGAAAAGGAAAAGTGAAGGAGTTTGAAGAATGTCTGTACCTGTCGCTGGTATCAGACATATCCCTCATGATGTCAGGTTGTGAGGGTGGAAGCAAGATGGAGGTATCTTAGCTGAGGGTGAATAGGAAATGCTCTAAGATACAGTGGGATTTGGCCTTGAGTCTCTGGGGCCAAAACAGGTTCCTTGTCTGCCTCCCTGAATCACTCCAGAGGCTCAGCATGTATCTTCCCCCATTCCAGATGTGCTGGCAAATGCCAGCCCCTCCCTTAGGACCCAGCAGTATCGGGTCTCTCAGCTACACTGGTCCTCCCTTCATCTGCTTCTAAAGGGAAAAACAGGCTCAGCCTCCGAGCCTGGCACCACCAGATTTGGCCACTCTCAGTTGTTTTCATGGATCCCAGTGCCTCCAGTTCACACCCTTCTTCTCTGACCCCCAACTTCTGAGCCCCTTGCCTGTCACCCTCCCCCACCCCAGCTGCTGCATGTGCCAACCCCTACCCAGGAGAAAACGAGGCTCTTGGAAGGAGATAAATGCAGGCTCTGTGCAGGCTTGCAGCTGAAATGGCCCTGCGCGCGGCCACAGATGGGCCTTTGCTCCCCCTCCACATTTCTGCATCAACAAAGCGTGACCTTGTTTGGATGACAGTCGCCCCATGTTTCCCTCATGACAATGCTTGCCTTGCCTTTGCAAGGCAAAGTCCCCAGTGGGCTGCCTTAGGACATCTCTGTTCCCTGAGATGGGGAAAGGGTGCTGGGGTGGAAGGCATCACATCTATCAAAAGTCTATTAAGACCTTCTCACTTCAGACCCTTGTGAAGTCTGGGATGGGAATAAGGAGACCCAGAGGGAGATGCTGTGTGGGACACAGGGGTCCTGGCTTCTAAACTTGGCTCTGAATATCTCTGCTATCCCACCCTTGGCCAGGTGCTGGGCCACAGAAATGAACTGAACTCTGTCTCCAAGGGGCTTTCTGACCTCAGAGAAGTCATGGGTTGTTTGTTTTGTTTCTGGCAAGGCTGCTGGAGCTGAGCGGGAACCAGTTCGATTCAAATCCTAGTGCAGCTACTGCTTGGCTGACCTTGGACAAGTGACCTAATCTCTCTAGGCTTCAGTCGGCTTCTCTGGTCAAATGGAATCAATGTTGGCCTCCTTCCTTCCCTGAGAGGGCCTGAGGGGGAAAGGAAGTGAGGAACATCTAATAAAAGACCAAGGTGATGTGAACAGTTACTCTTTGCTGAAGCTAAGCCCAGTGGCTCTCTAGGCCTCCTGCACTGTTCTGTGCCCATTTGGCCAAAAGCAAGGGACAGGGATGGGCATTTCCAACGCTGACATAGCCAGGAGAAACTGCTAGATGCACTGAGGTCTCTAGAGTCCTTCCTAGGTCTTTTTGGCATTTTGTTTCTTTGCTTGATTATACACATTCCACTTTACCACATCAGGAAATCACAGGAGAGAATCAGTCACTGGTACTCACTGTGTTCCTGCGCCTTGGTCTCTGCATCTTCCGGGGTTCTGCTGGCAGCCCCATTCTCAGTTCTTAGGCTCAGCTACCTCCTCCCGCTTTCAGGAGCTCACCTGGCTGTCTTTTCTCTGGCCTTCCTTTGCAGAGGCGGTGCAGAGCTCCTGTTTGATGGTATAAAGAAACATCAAGTCACTTTGCCTGGGCAGGAAGAGCCCTGTGAGTATTGGCTTTCTCAGTGCATCTCTGGGCCCCATTGGGCAGGAGTGGGTCTGTGGGGTCCCTCAGCCCCATTCAGATGGGAAGGGGCAGGATTTCCCTGGCCATGGTGAGGAGGAGGAAGCTGCACCAGAACACTCATCTCCCATCTTCTCTGGAGTCAGCCCCCTTCATAGGAAGTAGGTGGGGCAACTTAGTCATTACATGGGGTTTCTGTACTAACACCCTCTAGAAGTTTAGGCCAGTAAGCTGGATGTGGTGGTGCACACCTATAATCCCAGCACTCGGGGAGACTGAGGCAGGAAGAACACCATGAGTTTAAGGCCAGCCTGGGCTCCATAGAGAAATCCTGGCTCAAAAAAAAAACTTTAGGCCAATGACCTCACCTTTCTAAGCTTTAGCACTCTCACCTGCAAAGTGGGAATGGCGATCCATCCGCCAGTCACTAAAAGGAAATAAGTTGTGCCCTGTGTCTCTGTTGTGATATGGCAGTAGGGGAAGGAGCCCACGAAAGTGGCAGCCTCTGCTGAGAATGGAATGTACAAATGGCTGAACAGGCTCCCATTTCGGTATAAGGATTAAGTCTTTTTATTTTTATTAGTACATGTTAGCAGTACATAGTAATAATTACATTCATCTTGGTACATGTACGCAGCACGTCTTGATTCTTTTTACATCCCCTTTCCCCTTCCCTCCCTCCAGCTAGAAAGCCTAGAGGAGGGAGGTTGACTAAGGGAGATAGTGGATTTTTAAAAATTTGTTCATTCAAATACTTGCTAATATTTCTTAAACAAACATACACTAAGCACTTCCTGAGTGGCAGACCATGTCCAGTCATTGAAGAGACAGACATGAGCAAGAGGAGCCAGTCCCCGCCTCCCACTGGGGAGGTCCTAAAGGGTAACCTCTGGGGGTCCAGCTGGGTATAGCTTGGCAGCAGGGCCTTGGTGTGGTGGCCATTAAGGTTGGTTTGGGGTGGTACTGGAGGCTGAGCCCTGAGCCACACCCCCAGCCCATGTCGCGGTCTTTTGCAGGCCTTCAGAGCAGAATACTTGGGGCTGGGAGCCTGGGGAATGGGGTCCCTGTGGGGGACCGTAGGAAATAGTCAAGTGAGGTTTGATGGGATTTTTCTAGAATGAACACAACTGCCAGAAATCAAATGGTTATGATGGCCCAGGTTCCCTGGCTACCCGGCTATTCCTGGCCTTCCCTTAGGTCAGGGGACAGCAGCACAGGTTGGGTCTGTCCGGCAGGTACCAGGATGGAGGACAGTTAGGAGCAGGGCAGTGCTCCCCTTGAGTTGGGAATGGACAGGTGGCTGGCATTAATGTCAGGATGATGAGATTGTGTGTCCCTGCTGGGGAATACCCACAGATGACAAGATGATGTTTCTTAGTTTGACAGATGGCCACACAGCCTTGGGAGGGAACAGAGTTCACTGCCTTCTCACAGATTCAGTCTCAAAGACCTTGCCTGCAAGTTTATTAAAATATCACAATTTATGTTTTATTTCCCCTCAAGTTTGTTTGGCACAAAAACCTACACAAATTTTCCCAGTTCCAGCCCCATCTCATTAATTCACTGACTGAGTACTCAGCAAGTGCCAGGTATAGTAGTAAGTACCTTGTTCTTTCATATAATGGGCAGTATTTTTTGTGGCAGTCACTGTACTTGCTGCTGGGTGTTTGGCTCTTGCCCTGATGGAGTCAACAGTGGCATGGAAGTGGAGCTGGACAGTAAGCAAGGGAACAAATAAATATGCAACTGTAGCATTCCAAACTGTAGTGTTAGTGGGAGGAAATCAAATGGATACTTCCAGCTGCTAACTGGTCAGTGAGACCTCTTTAACTAGGTGGCGATGAGGGAAGGGCCACAGGGTTAAAAAGAAGCCAGCCTGCTGAGTTGCAGAGGGACAGCAGGCACACAAGGAGCCTTCAGGCAGTGAGGAAGCACTTACCCAGGGGTAAGAGGCCTTGGGGTGGACAAAGAACTGAAGGAAGGCCAGGATCATATGGGATGCAGGCTGAGTTTGGAGTGGTAGGAAAAGCCCCAGTTGGATATGCAAATTGTTGGCACAAACTCCTAAGAGATAGCTACCATTATTTCCATTTTAAAAGGTGGAAACCAGTCTGGGCATGGTGGCTCCAGCCTATCATCCCAGCACCGTGAGAAGCCAAGGCAGGGGGATCACAAGTTCCAGCCCAGCCTAGGTAACTTAGCAGTTTAACAAGATCTTGCCTAAAAGTAAAAATGAAAGAAGGGCTGAGAATGTAGCACCATGTGAAGGCCCAGGGTTCAATTAGTCCCTAGTACTGTGGGGGGTGGGGGGGCGAGTAGAAAGCAGGCTAAGGATGTAGCTCAGTAGTACAGCACTTGCTTAGCAAGCCTGAGACTCTGGGATCAATCCTCAGCATCACTAAGTAAATACTGGAAACCAAACTCAGAGATTCCAGGGGTCTCACCCCAAGTCATACGGCTATTTAAATGCAAGTGATGGTAACCAGAGCCAAATTCAGGATCTCCAAGTCCTGTTACTGCTACCCGCCCATCACCATTTGACCCAAGCAACTCCCCGACATCTCTCTGGCATCACTCTAATATCTCTCACTGTTAACCTATCTTCCCATTTTTACCCTTTGGTTCATTCCTTCTTGCCTTCAACAGCTACTGAGTTCAGTTTGTGTCATGTTCCCAGTGCATACTATCTGTCATCCAGGAAACCAGACCTGAGAAAGACAGGAAGAAAGAATGGATTTGAGACACAGCCACAGTTACCTAAGAAAGGAAGCTAGTCTAGCACTTGGATTTCTTGTCCTTCATCCTCTAGCCACTTGTAGTGGGAAGGTGGGAGGCCACACTCCCCAACACTCTGGATGGAAGGAAAGGAAACAGGAGGGAAGACAAAGTATCTTTAGCTCACTATTTGGGCCCCTGCTATGGGTCTCTACTTGTTTTAGCCATTTTTACCTTGGTGTACATGGAGGCATGGGTCACACTGTAGCCAGGAGTTAGTTGGCAGCTGCTAGGCCTTATCCTGGCACGTGAGCCCAGCGGGAGGGCAGGCGCTTGGTGCTGTGGGGAGAGTCTTACTCTCTCCCAAACCCATGTCCAGATCCATCATCTGGCAGCCTTCCCAGGCCAGAGACTACCACTTGGCCAAGCCGATCTTGGAGGCTTTGGCCAAAACAGCAGCAGCCACAGATTATGGATTGTGACAGGTCCCGCAAACAAGGGGATGCAGGGGTCAGGAGAGAGCCCCCAACCCAACCAACAGTGAGAGGAGAGAGTGGGTGAGGCCAAAGAGTCTGAGACCGCAAGAAAGGAGCCCTGGCAGTGTGCCGTGCATGTCAGTGATTCGCGGCCCTCTTGTTTCCCTATCTGTGGAATGGGAGATGGGCTGTTTTTTATTGAGCTCAGTATCTGTTGACATCTCCAGTTTGGAAACGTTGCTTCCAGATCCCAGTACTTCACTTCTGTGAAGTAGAGTGTGCAGAGCCAGTGAGAGCTTTCATGTGTATGCACGCGCACCAGGGTGGTTGGTGAGATCCTCGAGCACCATCTTGAAGAGTGGATCATCTCCGAGACTGGCTGGGCTTGGTAGGATCAGCACCAGCCAGCTCTGACCTCTTCCACTGCAGGGAGCTGGCTTTTATGGCTCAAGGATCCCTAGCTCCAGGCTCCCAGGCCTGGCTCCGGGTAGGAGACTGCCTGCCTCACCTTTCCCTGTCCCGCTTCCTCCACCCTGTCCTGTGCCCTCCCCTCTGGCTCAGCTCACATTAAAGGGTGACTGGCGAGGGAGGGCAGGAGCCGAGTAGAGCTCTTGGGCACTTTAAACTGCTTAGCATGCATTTCACAGCCTCTCTGGGGCCAGCTGTTCCTTTCTCTGCTCTTGGTGCCTGTTTGCTGATCCCCTCCCCACTGCCCTCCATCCCGCCCCCCCCCCAGTCCCTGTGCAAAATTGATTTTGAAAAGATCCACTTTCTGCTTAATTAAACAATGAGGAGCGTCCCCTCACACATCTGTAAACCTCCTTCTGAGGCCAGTTTAGCCCACAAACTGCTCCATTCTTACCCCCATTCACTTGTAAATGGAGCCTCGAGGTTCCCTCCACCCACTTCTCCCCCCACCCCTTGCTAGTGCTTTCTTCTCTCTTTCAACTCGGACCTGGGGTGGGCTCCTCGGAGAGCCCTGACTTGGAGCTTGGTGGACTTACTGGGCATCAAGCTGTTTAACCTATAGCAGAGATGTAGCGACTCAACATCTCCCAAGTCTGAAGGGCCGGTGGGGATGAGGGGACACATTTGTTGCTGTAGGCCCTAGGGACCAGCAGGCCCAGTGGTGGCAGCACTTCTGCTCTGAAGGAAAGCGCACTTAGAGCTGCTTACCAGGAGGTGACCTCCTGTCCCCAAGGCAGGCTGGGTGAGGGCCTCTTGCAGCTGGGATTCAATGGCAGGGAGATCTTGAGGTCATTCTCTTTCAGCTGACCCTGCCACAGTGGGAAGTCAGTTTCCCCAGACAAGAGCAAGTCCACTGGGCTGAGATTCCTGCAGGAGCTTTCATGGGCATGCTGTAAGATGGGTTTGCCACATGCTGTGGCAGCAGCCTTTACCACAGGGTTCCAGAAGCCCAGAGGACAAGGAATCGAAGTCACTTGATCACACAACAGCACTCTGTTGGCCTGCTTGTTAGTAGCATGCCTTAATCCTCTCAGCAAGCCTGAGGAGTATGGATTATTGTCTCCCTTTGTCAGAGGACAGGTAGCACCAAGACAGGTGACATGACGTCCTACTCACTGTCATCTCACCCACAGTGCAGGTCCTTCTGGCTCCAGAGTAGAGTAGCAGCTCCCATCCCTTGCTTACCTCAGGTGGGTGGGCCAGGACCCAAGGCCTCCCTACATGTCAGGGCGCTCACCTCCCTCCCCTGGTGCTGTGTGCACTGGTGTCCTGGGGGCACTGAGCAGCCACTGGTGTCTTACAGGTCTGAACATCTAAAATGCAACGAAGCAGACAGGTGGGTGCAGTGACAAGTACCTGCAGCCCCAGCTTCTCAGGAGACTGAGGCGGGCTTGCCTGAGCTTAGAGTTTGAGGCCAGTCTGGACAGTAGAACAAGACCTGTCTCAAAAATGGGGGCATGCAGGAGTTGGGGGTGGGGGTGGATAGTGGCACACACAGGCGGAGCAGAAGTTCAAGGCCAGCCTGGGAAATTTAGCAAGACCCTGTCTTAAAAAGTAATCCGTAATTAATATATTATATATCACAAACATATACTAATAAAAAAAAGAATGGATGATAGGAAGCAGAAAAAGATAAATAATTAAAAAGGGCTGGGGGCTGGGTGGGGATTTAGCTCAGTGCTTCTCCCGCCTGTCTCGCAAGTGCAAGGACCCGAGTTCAATCCCTGGTACCAGGGAAAAAAAACGGGCTGGGGGTGTAGCTTGGTGGTAGAGCACAAGGCCTTGGTTTCGATCCCCGGTAAGTAAGGAATGAAGGCTAGCCAGTGCCTGTACCCCTCACCGCTCTCCTGTTGCTCCCATTCCTGTCCAGCTTCTTGTGGGAAGGCACTGGACCCCACAGAAAACCCCAGCCAGCCCAGCACTACCCGAGTAGTGATGCACCTCACTCCCCAAAGCTGGGGGCCAGGCCAGTGGGCAGAGGATGTGGAAGCCCAGGACAGCAGAGAAGGCAGAGGAGACAGGTTCTCCCTCCGATGCAGGCATAGTCATAGCATCGCTGTCAGGCACAGTGCCAGGAGCTGTATCTGTGGATCATTTTACTCCATCCTCAGAACACCCCTGTAAGGCATTCTGACCACCCTATTTCACACAGCAAGGAAGGTGAGCCTCTGAAAATTCCTTTCCCAATCTCAAGTAATGGAAATGATGGCGTCCAACTCCCAACACCAAATCGGCGCTGTCACCGTGCTTTCTATCCCTGACTCGGCAGTTGTCCACATGTCCAGCAAGCATTCTGAGCCCAATGGTGCTGAGCCCTCTGCCCCTACTCCGAGAATGAGAACAAAACTAAAAACGCTCATGTTTGAGCTGCATCTTGTTTGACGCATCAAGGGCTCAGGGCCTTTGGAACACACTTGGCCTGGGGTTCCTGGTGCGAGTGGCCTCATCCAGAGCAGACCCCTCATGCTGAGCTGTTTGCCTTCTCTGCGCTCCCATCCTGAACCTGCCAGTTCCACCTGCCTTAGGTCTTTCCGAGTGCAGCTCCCCCACTTATCCTTCAGGCCTGAGCTTCAGTGTTAACACGCTTGGAAAGGTCTTTCCTGATCCAAAACAAAGGAGGTCAATTTATCACAACTAATTAAGTAATGTCTGCCTCCCCTGCTGGCCTCTCAGCTTGGTGAGAGTAGGCTCTGTGCCCATCTTGCTTACTGCTGTCTCCCTTGCACTTGGCACATAGTAGTTGCTCAGTAAATGTTTGTCTTGTGAATGATTCCATGGGATCCCAGGAGGAAGACGGCCCTCAGTAGGAGTACGAAGGCAGGAAGACACAGAGTAGGAAAGTGGAAGTGAGACCCCCCCCCAGCCCCCATCTATCCCAAAGCCATCCCCAAGCTACCAGCCCCTGACTCTGCTTAACCCTTCCTCCTCCCCTGGGCCCCTTTGGAAGCCGACCATCTGGCTGGAAGCCTATTTGCATATTGTCTGGGCCTCAACAAGCTGAGCAAGATGTCCCAGGGGATGTGTTTCAGACCAGGCCAAGTGGCCCTTGCAGCCTGCGAAGGGAGCCATGAGTTCCACCTCTCCCCACCCCCAAATCCAGGCATGGGGGAACAATACGGGTGGTGATGCGGTAGCCTCACCATGGTAACAGGCTATCAAAAATGTGTGCAGGCCCGGGGTGGGGGCAGGCAGAGGAGGGAGGGAGTGACCTCAGCAAACAGGAGCATCATGATAAATGAGCCAGCACCGGGACTCATCCCCCGGCCCACCCCCTGGGACTCCACGACAGTACCATCACGTGAATGACCCCACCATGACCACTGGCCCTCCCCCACCCTGGAGTCTACTCAGCATAGCAAGGTGCCCTTCCTTTGGAGGATCAGGGCTGCTCCCCAGCTGAGTCCTGGCTCTGTGGTGAAGGCCATTTAGGTCTATGGAGGTACAGCCCATGGTCCCCAAGCCAGGTGCTGCCCAGTGCCTCTCATGCCTCTGCACACACAAGCACAGCCTCACCCGCCAAGGCTGGCGATAGATATGTCAGGCCCTGGTGGCTCTATCGAGCGGCTACAAGATGTATGGGCTGGCGGCCTACCAGACAGTGGTGAGATGGAGGCCAAGAGGATTCAGGGCCAAAGGGAAGCCTCTGGAACCTCGACCTCAGGAAGGAGCCCACCACAGAGCCAAGTAGACCACAGCTGGCTGCAGACAGGCTCTCCCCACCCCGTGCATTCCAGGGACTAGGGACTCCAGCCTGCTTTGTTTAGAAGGAGGAATTAATATTGTAAGGCACCAGTCTCAGTCATAGACACTTTGCCTGTGGCCTGTGCACTGCTGGCATCAGATCCAGGGGTGTTGGCGCTGAGCAAAGAGGACCAGTCCATCCAGGCTGCATCCCTCCTGCCAGGGTGGTGTACAGGCCAAGGAGAGTGCCTTTGGCCCTGCTCAACGCAGAGGCTGAGCATGTGCCATGTCCATGCTTCGGGGCCCACACGCTGGGGGCAGAGTGAAGCAGCCTGTCCCTTACCTCACATTGGGACCCTTGGCCTAGGCTGGTCAGCCTGGCCCCTGCCGGGCCCTGCCCCAGCTCAACCCTGGAGCTTTGTCTCGGGCACATCCCTGACAGCAGAGCCCACTGAGATAGACTTGGAACAGATGCTGGTTGGGCCCAAGTCCCCCACTGGCTTCCC
The DNA here is from genome assembly GCF_053883595.1 of Heterocephalus glaber. NCBI lineage: Eukaryota > Metazoa > Chordata > Mammalia > Rodentia > Bathyergidae > Heterocephalus > Heterocephalus glaber. The sequence goes on along the minus strand of NW_028258316.1, from coordinate 6,514,842 downwards.
AGAGACTGGGTTGTCTCCTTAGAGTCTTTGTCCTTAGGTCACCTTTAAGAAAGCAACCCCCAGCAGCCTTAGAACTGTGTTTGAGGGATCGATGGGAGAGACCCTAGGTACCAAAGAGTTCATAGGGCTGGCTCCCAGTCCTGGGGAAGGAGAGGTGACCTTGGGGACAAAGGGACCCAGTGGCTGTCCCAGAACACCACTCCCCCAGGAGGCAGGACCTGGTGTTTACTGAGGAGATGCCCTTCGACCCTGAACCCCTTGTTCTTCAAGGTGGCTGTTGCTGGCCTGCGGGGGCTGTGGGAGGAGGAGCCGTGAACAGTGATTTGTCAGCATCCCTGGCCGGTGAAGGATCCTCCACTCCCTCTGCTAGAGGAAATTAACTGATGCTATCAGCTCAGTGATTGTTTTTCTCCCCTCACAAAAGGAAATATATCCAGACCCCTCCAAGAGCAGCCGAATCCCCCATGTGGGACTGGCTGGAGAGATAAAGGTGGAAGGGGCTCTTTGGGCCCTCGGAAGCCTGCCTGGCACTATCAGACCAGTTTCCAGCACTCATGCGGAGGGCTCTGTGCCCTGGCTCTTGGATGTGACAGTTTCTCCCACTGTCTGCCTCTAGTCCTTACTAGAGGTAGAGGCCGATGCTTCTCAAGGCCAGAGGCCACTTTCTCTGAAGACCTCGCGTTCATTTCCCTATCTTAGGAACACACAAGTTCACGAGCATCACAGTCTGATCTAAAAGAGGCCTTGGGACCCCCATGTTTGCTTCCTCCTGGGCCAGGCAGGGCTTTAGGGTTTAGGACTCTGGTCTGACGTTAGTTTGTTCTGTGCCTTCCTCTCCAGGGGACATCCGGAACCTCCTTGTCTGGATCAAGAAGAATTTGCTAAAAGAGCGGCCAGAGCTGTTCATCCAGGGAGACAGCGTGTGAGTCCCCTTCTTCCTTCCCTGAAGAGGGCAGAGGGAGGGAAGGATGTCGGAGCCCCTGTCCTTGAGTTCAGCCTCGGCCTCCTCTGTCCTTGCCTCCCTTTGTTCCCTCTGACTCCTCTAAGGAAGGCGCTTCCATCCAGCTCTTGTCTCTTTTCAATTTTCTCATTACCACAATGGACTCTTGGGCATTTGTTAAAAACCCAGATGAAAGGATCCTGGTAAATTTCTCCAAAATTAATAGCATTATGCCTTGTGGTTGCCACAGATTTGCTGTGGAACCTTAGGCGACTTCTTTTGCTTCTCTGGGCTTCAGTTATCCTCTCCATATGGAAACAACTAAGAAGTTGCTGCCCACTGTCACCTCAGCCCCGGAGTGTCTTGGACAGTCCTTTCCCATGAACTTTCTGTGGTGATGGAAATGTTCTGTATTTGTGCTATCCAGTGTGGTAGCTGCTGCCACGTGGGGCTGTTGAACCCTTGCAGTGTGGCTGATATGACTAAGAAATTATAACCATTCCATTTTATTTCACTATTTGAAGAGCCACCAGTGCCCAGAAGATACTGTGCAGGACAGCACAGGGCTGGGATTTCAGAGCGTCGTTGGGTGCACACTCGTACGTACTCAGGCACACACTCATGTGGTCTCCCCGACCTGTCCCAAGCCCAGCTCCTAGCAAAGAACAGGGTTCCGTGTAGCGAGAAGTCACTTTACTTCTCAAACCAAGACAGCCTCCTGTGGTAGAGAGGTGAGCAGCACAGTTGAGCAGCGCCTTCATCTGCCTCGAAGCATAGGTCACCAACAGGCCCTAGGGGCCAGAGCTGCCACCAGGTCCTGCTTCAGATTGTGCTGCAGCAGTCCTGGAGGCCACATGCAAGGACAGCAGCGCTTCTTGGGCTGCTGCCAGCAGGAGCGAGGCTAAGCTTAACATTCAGATGCTCAGGGCCACAGGCACTGTCCCTGACCCAGAACAGCCAAGGAGGCCTCACCAGGATGGGCATGGATGAGGCTTAGACACCCGAGATCTCCTTTCCAGGGCCTAAGATGTTAATATTGAAAGTGGTGGCTCCTTCTGGGCTGAGGATTTAGCTCAGTGGTTCCACAGCCTGCCTCACAAGCACAAGGTCCCGAGTTCAATCCCCAGTACCAAAAATAAGAGAAAAAAGTGGCTCCTCCTACTGGGTGTGTGACTGGCAGCATGGCAGGCCCCAAACTCATGTTATCATGGCCTTGCGGGCAGGCAGCACAGAGAAGCAAACAACTTGCATGAGGTCTGGCTGGTGGTGCTGGCATCTGTACCCATTTTCCACCTGGTCCCAAAGGTCTTGACTTCTACAGACTGCAGCCCCACTCCCTGAGAGGTCTCTGACCAGACCTCAGGAGGAAGCGCTCCCTGCACTCTCTCCCATGGCCCAAGACTGTGCCTCCTGCCTTCGCTTTTGCTCCCTGCTACTCACCACCATCTTTCCCACAGGCGGCCGGGAATTCTGGTGCTGATTAACGATGCCGACTGGGAACTGCTGGTCAGTACTGGGGACTCCTCTCCTGGCCCCTGCTGCTTCAGTGGGAGTCTGAGGCCCCTCATCAGGGCCAGCGAGGGTGGACAGCCTCTGTCCCACTGCAGCAGCCACACTGAAGCTGCTTGAGTTCCCACCCCAAGTGCAGAGGGAAAGGGCAGCTGGAGGTTTGCTTCTTGATGTGTAGGGTGCCCTCTCCCCTTTGCCTCCTAACACCTGGGGAGAAACCGGGCTCTGCCCTGATGTCCTCTCCTCTCTCCTGCCCCAGGGGGAGCTGGACTACCAGCTGCAGAACCAGGACAACATCCTCTTCATCTCCACGCTGCACGGTGGCTGAGGGCCCCTATGCCCGGGCCCTTGGAAGGGGGAGCACAGAACAGTCAGATATCTCCTTGGGCCCCGCTTCCAGGTCTCCCTGTCCCCCTTGGCTGCCTTCTTCCCTGCTCTGTCCCTTGAGTTCCCTCCAGGCAGGGAAAGGAGGCCAGGTGCTAAAAATGAGCCTTTCTGGGCACATGAGCAGGGAAAGCAGTCTCTGGGGGCGTCCCCTCCAGTGTGTCAGGAGTGGCAGGGGCTCTGTGGCCAGGTGACCCAGCTGCCTTCTGCTCTGTGTGTCTCAGTCTAAACGCTGAGTGACTGCCACCAACGAGGCACCCTCGCTGCAGGGCCATCTTGTAGGGAAGATGAATGGGCCTGAAGAACTGAAGGTGGGCCCCTCCCTTCCAGAGATCCCAGGACTCTTCGCCTCAGTTTCCCCATCTGGACAGCAGAGGGCTGTGCCTGTCCCCCACTGATATCATTATGGAACCCCAGCTGGGGTCCCCTATTCAGTGCTGACCCCCTTCCCCCAACCCAGCAGCTGCTCTCCCAGCCACACCCCTCCTCCCCTTGCTCCCCAGCCCTTGACCCTGCCCCCCCCCGGCCACCAGATGGGCTCCTGAGACCCTCCCCAGTCTTTGTACCGCTCATTCTGCTGGGAGTGGAAAGGGAGGAAGGAGCCTGACCTTGGACTGCCCAGCAGAGACCTGGCATAGGGGTCAGTGTCCGTCAGTTGCTTCCTCTGCAACAACTGAGTATTTATAGTGTCTAAACTTGGGGAGATACTTGATGACACAAGTTAGGGTTGCAAGGAAGCAGGGTAGGGGCAGGCAGCACGTGGTAGGCAGAGCGGTTTGCCCCACCTCCCTCCATGCCTTCTGGAAGTCTAGGGGTCTGGTTGCCTGCAACAGCTGGCCTTGGGCAAATCAAAGCCTAGGTTGTTCACTGGCCTCGCTGGGAGCTACCTCCTTAGAGATGGGAGGTGCCGCATCTGTCCCCTGCCACAGCCCTGGGATGACCTCCTGTCCTCTGCCTAGGGGTCTCAGAGCTGCCATGCGCCCGAAAGGCTGAAACTCAGACTGCCCTGTAGAGTGGTCCTGTAGGGGTATCTGGAGAAGGAGGTGCAGGGCCAGTCTGCAACCCAGGACACAACCCAGCCAGGCTTTGTCCCCTCACCTGCACCCAGATCCCCTGGCCCTACACTAGGAATGGCATGGAAGACCTGCTGAACCCCCTTGCCTTCCATAACCTGGAGAAAAGAGCTTTGTCTTGCCGGAGGGAGACCTTAAAAAAGAATGAGGGCACCAACATCATCCTGCCAAAGCCCAGAACATTGCTTTTCATTAAATGTCGATAATTTAAGGTGGAAATTTCTCATCCTGTGAAGACAAAAGCATCAAATGTCCTGGCATTGCTGGGGGGTGCCCCTCATTCTCTTAGGGGACAGATGACCTGGCCAGTGGACTTCTCCAGCCTGCTGCAGAGAAGGCTCCTGGGAGTGGTGGGGACAACCATGTTGGGATTACAGTAGGGGCCGGGCTCACCAACCCTCTCTAGGCAGGGCTGAGGTCAGGGTGTCCCTAATGGGGGACAGAGCAGGGGACCTGCAATGGCCCGACAGCCTCACTGCAGAGGGTCAGCCTGACCTGATTCCTGTAGGCTGGAGGTCCTGCCTCCCTCCAGCTCCTGGGCTACAGACTGGCCGGCTGTCCCACAAGGGATCCCAGGTCCTGGAAACTGGGTCTGGGATTCCTCTCCATGGCTGCCCAAGAGGGGTTGGGGCTGAGAGATGCAGGGTGTCCCTGCCCCCACCGCACTCCAGTTAATGCTGAGCAGCAGAGCAGGAGAAAGGCTCTGGGGGAAGCTGGGTTCTCCCTGCAGCAGGGATGCCTGCGCCTGGGTGAGAACTGGCCAGGGTCGAGGCAGCCTGGACCCCGAAGGTCTCCAGCCCCATCCTGAGCCAGAAAGGGGTCAGGACAGGTGACTCTGGTCCACCAGCAGCAGCTCCCAACAGCCCCCTCCCAAGCAACTCCTGAGCCCTGCTTTTGAGAAAATAAACGAATAAATAAACCCCACTATCTCCGAAGATTTGTCTTTAATGAAAAGGATTCGTTTGTCCAAGTTCTGCTTGCAGAGCCCGGTAGTCCTCCAGCTGGAGCGCATCGTTCCGTGAGCTTCTCCGCCCCACCAGTGGTTGGAGGCTCAGCCCATCCGTCCGTGCAGAGGGGCTTGTGGGAGGGGTTGGTTGGTTTGGGACTTAGGGCTGATGTAGGATATTTTTTGTTTGGGGGTGACTGGCCCGGGGATAGGTTAGAAAAAATTCGAAGCGAGTTAGCAAGCGCGCTCCCCCAGCATCTGCTTTCACCCCGACTTCCTGCGGCTCTGGCCGAGGGCGGGCTTCTGGGACCACACCGGGTCCGCAGCTGCGTGCAGCTTCATTCCGGCCGAAATTTTAAAGGGGGAAACCCGACGCAATCGGCTGGAGGACCCCGCACCCGGACGGTCACTGCGGAGGAGGGTCAGGAGGAAAGAGGGTGAGGATGGCGGTGCCGGTGGCAGAGAGCAGCGTCCCTCCTTTGCGCGGCGCACAGGGGCCGCGATCGTCGCGCCGGGGCCAGCCAGCTGCCCGCCCGGAGCTCGGTCCCCGCGGCCCTCGTCCCTGTTGCGCCCGGGGCTCAACCACAGATGTCCAGCCACAATTCTCGGTTGGCCGCAGACTCGTACAAGAATTGCGTTTGGACAATCAGTGGCGAAGCCCCTGAGTTCAGGGCCCCGGGCACCTGCAGGCTGCGCTTCGCTCCTTAAACGCGCCGGATCTGGAGGTCTGCGGAGCTGCGCGTCGGAATACCTCGCCAGTGCTGGGCGGTCGTGGCCCATCCCGCGGTAAGGTGAATGGACCATCAGGCACACGGATCCCGACCAGCATGGGGATCCCCATCACCACCGGCGTGTTGCCTTCGGTCGCGGCCCGGGGTCCCTAGAGTGGCCCGTGTTAGATCTCCGTGCTGCCCCAGCTCAGGGGAATCTCCTCTGTCAGGCCCGGGGAACCCCGACTTCCCTCTCCCCGCCCCTAGCCAGGGTTTGCTGGGAATCCAGATAGCTGGGGCCCGTGGCCAGGTCGCGTCTCGAGCTCGGGTCCGGGCTGCTGGACTCACGGGCCTCCCGCCCCCGCCCAGCCCCGCGCACGCACCGGCTCGGGCGCTCTCCGCTTCCCTGTGGCTGAGTCGCCGGCCGTAGCCCGGGCGGCGGGGAGCGCTGGAATGCGCCGCTGGGTCACCTGCAGCGCCCGGGGAACCGGACTGGGAGCCGGCGCGCTGGCGAGGCGCAGGGCTGAACCCGAGCGGGCGCCTCTGGCGGCTCGGGGCCGGGGCGGGCTTTTAGTGGGCCGCTCCAACAATACGGGCCTGGCGCGGAGAAAGGGGCTCGGCTGCAATTGGTACTGGATTTGAATAACGCCACGGGGCCATCAATGGTCATTGTGTCGGCGGGTAATGAATCTCCGCTGTCTCTCGGGCTGGCCAGGCAGCTGCAACCTGCGCTCAGGCAGCTCTTAAAGACATAGCGTGCCCCTCCCTGGGGGCCACCCCCCCTGCACCGGCCGGACCCCTCGGCCTCCCACCCCCATTCGGCGCCCTTCAGTCCTGGCGCTCCGCCTGCTCCCTCGGCCTGACCCCTTCGCCCATTCCCCCTCCCTCCTGGGCCAGGCACCCACATCTCGGCCCTGCACTCTGTGGCCCTGACGCAGGCCCCTGGCCTTGGCTGAGCTCCCCAAGAGTGCCCAGGGGTCTACAGTCCTTACAGCAGCTACATCTAAACCTACGGCCTCTGGAACCCTTCTTCGGAAGCTCCTGCCCAGGGTCTTCCAGGGAGGGTGAGGGAGAACAGTCAGGAGGTCAGAGGGTCACCCCCTTAGAAGCCTATACTGAATGCTCTCGGGTAGGAGGGTGCAGTCCCAACCCCAAGACCAAGATGCCATCTCCAGAGACCACACCCTCCCTGGGGATCTGGAGGCTGCACCCTCCCCCACGGAAGACAGGGCTTGATTCCCAGGCCCCTGCAGTCTCCTGGATACCTCACTCTAGCAGCAGGGGTGGGGAGCAGGTGGGTGTGGGGGGCGTGGAATCTAGTAAGGCCACTGTCTTTTCCTTGTCTCTTGCATTGGACAGCCCACTGGGCAGAGGCTCGGGGGAAGGGCCAATGCACCCCCGCCCCACCAACCACATCTGGCCCAGGGAAGACTCTCAGTCTCCAGGGTGAAAAGGACCCAGATTCTTAGGCTGTAACCCCTAGGAGGGGAATGTGTGGCTGTTCTACATCCTGTCTTTCATATACCCTGCGGGTCCCCACACACCCCTGCCTCTGCCCTTGCACTCCCTAGAATGCTCCTCTGTCCTCCCAATCTCTGGGCAGCCCGGCCATGTGCCTGGTTGAATTGTGATTGTCGGTTTGTCTGATTCTCCTCGCTAGGACAGGAAGTGGGTCCTACCAATCTTTGTGCCTCCAGGGTTTAGTACAGTGCCCTCCCCCCAACCAACCCTTCTGAGTCTGGGTGTTTTCGAGCTTGCCCTCCGACTTGAAAATGAACCACATAGACTTCTTAGAGTTTCTGACAATAGTTGACAAGCACAGCTTCTGGGCTTTATAGAGAGGCAGCCCAGCCCACCAACTCCTGGGAATGCTCCACTTGATAGTAATAACTAAGAGTGTCTTATGAGCCAATCGCTAAGAGCTTTAAAGGTAGTAGCTTAGCCTGGCATGGTGCCATATGCCTTCTGGGAGGCTGAGGCACGAGAAATCCAAGTTAGAGCACACCCTGAGCAATTTAGCAACTTAGCAATAATATTGTCTCAAAATTAAAAAAAAAATTAAAAGGCTGGAGATATAGCTCAATGTAAAGCCCTTGGGTTCACTCCCCCACACTCCAAAAAAAAAAAGTAATTTTCCAAGCATGATATCATGTTACCCAGGAGGCTGAATCAAGAGGATCATTTGAGGATCATTTGAGCCCAGGAATTTGAGGACAGCCTGGACAACACAGTGAGACGCTGTTTTAGAAAATAAGTAAATAAAACAAAAACAGTAGCTGATTGACCCCTCATAACGACTTTGAGAAGTAGGTGCTACTATCAGCCCCACTTTATAGATGAAGAAACTGAGATTAGTGAAAACCCCCCTGCCGGCAGGTGATGAGCCAGCGTTGGGGGCTTTCAAACTCACCACACACTGCGGCTTTCCATGCTGGACTTAGCAGATACAGAAGAGGCAGACATAAATGCTGAACTACAAAGCGAGAACCTGTCTCAAAAAAAAAAAGGGGGGTTCCAGGAGACACCTTGTGTCCCTATAAATAATAATCCATTCCCACCCCCATCCTAGCCTGTGTGAACGTGGTTGAGGTAAAGCAGGAAAGGGAGTAGGGGACTCCAGGCCGGTCTAGCTGCATCCTAGGAAGAGGGCTTTTCTGCCTGCTGCTCAAAATGTTACCATTGTGTTGTTTAGTTGAGGGAATCAAACCCAGGGCCCGCATGCTAGGCAAGTGCAGTACCATCAGGCCATGCCCCCAGTCCGATGTCAGCACTGTTTACAGGCCAGCCGCACCAGGCACAGGGGTGCACCTGTAATCCCAGCTAACTGGAAGGCTAAGGCAGGAGGATCACAAGTTCAAAGTCAGCCTGGGCGATTTAGGGAGCCCTTGTAAACCAGGCGGGGTGGTGCACACCTAGGATTCTAGCACTCTGGGAGCTGAGACAGGACTGCAAGTTCAAGCCCAGCCTTAGGCTTGACTGTTTTAAAACACCACAATGAATGTATAATTAATTTATGTTGAGATAGTAATGTTACAAGGGAAAAGTAATTCCAGGATGGATGCCTGTTGTCCCCTGCCCCAGCTGTGTTGTCACATCAGTCCTTACCTCTTCTGTTAGCTCACAGCCTGAAATGTTTCTATTTGATTCTCACGATGAATCAGCTACCATAATCCCATGGAACGAGGTCTTTTCAATTAAGCAATTTAAGCAATTAAACAATTTAATGAGACCCAGTCTCAAATTTTTTTAGAAGACTGGGGATAGCTCAGTGGTAGGGCTCTTGCCAAACTCCTGGGTTCAATCCCCAGTACCAGGGGGGAAAAAGAAAAAGCCCATCGGTTCTGGGCAGAGAGTAGCCTGGTGCCCTCACCCTCGGGGAATGAGGAAGCAAGGTCTTCCCTCCAGTCGTGGGGTGTTTATGGGACGCCTACCGTGTGCTAGTCAGGGGCTCAGCATAGACAAGACGTCGCCGGAGGAGGCAGATCACTGAGGACAGGCGCCCCAGGAGCTGGGAGAGAGGCAGCAGCGATGCTGCACGTCTCCCATCCAAAACTAACGAGTAAACTAGAACAGGGTGAGTAAGAAAAAGAAAGAGGGATTTGGTGTGGTCGGAGCGCAGGAGGAAGAGGAAGTTTCCGAGAGCTGGGGTCGACCCTGCCCGGCCCCACAGGACCCTGGGAGGATTTTCGATTTTATCCTAAACGCTGTGGGGATCCTGAAAGGTCTGACAAGTTCAGATTTACATTTTCAAAGGTTTGCTAGGGCTCAAGTGTGGCGAGTGGGGAGGGGGAGGGGTCAGATGAGCTGTCGGGAGAGCAATTAGGCTACCGCTGCTCTGCAGGTGAGCAGTGGCCTGGCCGTCCCTCCGGGTGACCCCCAGTGAGCAGCATTTAGTGACCTCATGTGTCCTCTGGTGGTGGGGGAAGCTACCAGAGTGATGTTGCCCCAGCAGAAGTAGCCCGCCAGTGGACGGGCAGACGGCAGACACACAGGTACCCAGCCAGCTCCCCCCACAAGGAGCAGAGCCAGGGGAAACACTTTAGCTGAAATCCTGGCAGCGTTCTCCCTGAGTGCAGGAAACTTCTCCAATCGCTTCCCAGCCTTTTGGCTAAGATCAAGTGTAGGAAACTTCCGAAAAAGGCAGCCTTGCCTAGGGCTTCCAGGATGAATGACTTCTGATAAGCCGAACCTGTTATGCCTTGGTTTTCTTTAGTTCCTTTTTTTTTCCTCATGTGACAGGGGCTCACTATGTAGTCCAGGCTGGCCTTGAACTCATTATGTAACTCAGGCTCATCTCAAACTTGCAGTGATTCTCCTGCCTCAGCCTCCTGAGTACTGGTATAACAGGCCTGTGCCACCACGCCAGCTGGCCTTTGTGTTTTATTGCTGCTGTTTGTTTTTTGTTTTTTTGAGACAGAGTCTCGCTATGTAGGTTAGACTGGTCTTGAACTCACTATGTAGCCCAGGCTGGCCTTGAACTCGTGGTGATCCTCCTGCCTCTGCCTCCTGAGTACTGGTATAACAGGCCTGCACCACCACACCAGCAGTTATGGCCTCTGTGAAGTGGGTTCTTTCTTCCTGTCCACTGCTTCTGTCCTCTGCTGAAGATGGTTGAGGTGTTTGGAGGCAAGAATCCAAACATAGTTGGCATTTGCTTAGAGTAAGGCAGATATTATCATGTATTATCATGTAACGCGCACACGTGTGCCCACATGCCCACACACGCACACGGCACTGTTAGGCTCCCGTGTGCCCTCAGCTCCACTAGAGAAAATTGACTCCCTTCTCCCTTATGAAAACCAGCTCTTGGGCCAGGGATTTAGCTCAGTGGTTTCGCCGCCTGCTGCACAAGCGCAAGGACCTGAGTTTGATCCCCTGCACCAAAAAAACAAAAAAACAAAAAAACTGGCTCTTAGGGCCGGGGCTTTAGCTCAGTGGTTCTGCGACCTGCCTCAAAAGCGCAAGGACCCGAGTTCAATCCCCAGTACCAAAAAAAAAAAAAGAAAACCAGCTCTCAGGAAAAAGGGACACAGTGACCTGCACTCTCCGTTGGCTTCCCTTTCCTTCCACTGAGACTGGCACTTCATCAAGAATTTGCCAAACAGCATGCCCAGCACTCAGCACATGCTCAGTAAATCTCTGTGGAATCCATGATGGATGGATGGATGGATGGATGGCTGCACGCGTGAATGCTTCATCGACAGCAATTAAATGAATGGTTGGACAGGTGAAAAAGCACACTTCAGGACCGTGGAGTGAAAGATGAGTAAGAATGCACAAAAAGGGGCTGAAGATGTAGCTCAGTGGTGGAGCACTTGCCTAGCATTCGTGACACCCTGGGTTCCACCCCAGCTCCACCTCACACACACACGGAGGATAACAAAAGTGTGGGCAAACTGCATGGTGAGGCACACCTGTAACCTCAGCACTGAGGGAGACTGAGGCCAGGAGGATCAAAGATCAGATCTCACCTGGGCAACTTACTGAGACCCTGTCTCAGAATAAAAAATAAAAATGGCTGGGGATATAGCTCAGTATGAAGGCCTTGGGTTCAGTCCCCAGTATCACAAAAGGAAAAACAAAAAAAGGACTGTGGACAGTGGGCATATGAATCTTTTTCTTTCTTTCTTTCTTTCTTTCTTTCTTTCTTTCTTTCTTTCTTTCTTTCTTTCTTTCTTGTTTGTTTGAGACAGGGTCTCACTAAGCAATTCAGTCTGGCCTTGAACTCACTGGGTAGCCCAGGCTGGCCTCCAACTTGTAGAGATCCTCCTGCCTCAGCCACTGAGTGCTGAGATTAGAGGCATGCACCACCACGCCTGGCTCCTCCTTTGAAAATGAACTGATAACCTGATGTGTCCAGTCTCAGAGACACCAAAGCCTGGCCACCTCTCCCCATGCAAAGGGATCCTAGGACCCCTTCACCCTGCACAGAACGTTCCAGTGTATAAAAGTTGTCCCTTCCCATGGGGTGGGTGACAGGGCTGAAGCCGTCCAGTCTTAGTGACCATGGCTTCAGCAGGCATGTTTGTCCCATCGTGCTCTTCCCCGAGTGAGACTTAACAGCGGTCTCCCTGGTCTCTCCACTAGAATGGAAGCCCTGGGAGGGAGGATAGCAGTCACTTCCTTTGTTTCCCACCCCAGACCTACAACGATTCCTGACTGAGAGTGGGCTGGATCAAAGACAAATAAGAGGCTCATTGACATAGATCTAATGACATAGATCATTATCATGTAATTAAAAAACAACCACAATTAAATTGGGCCTGGGATTTAGCTCAGTGGTTTCACTGACTGCTGCGCAAGCACAAGGACCCGAGTTCGATCCCCGGTACCAAAAAAAAAAAAACACAATTTTTTGTTGTTATTGCCGAAGGCTAGGAGACAATTCAGGGGCCTCCTGCTCTTTTTTTTTTTTTTTTTTTTTTTGGTAGCAGGGATCGAACTTGGGTCCTTGCACTTGCAAGGCAGGCAACAGAACCACTGAGCTAAATCCTCAGCCCATTGTTATTTTGAGATAAGGTCTCACTATGTAGCTCAGGCTGGCCTTGAACTCGAGATTCTCATGACACAGCCTCCCCAAGTGCTGGGTTACAGGCCTCCACCGCTGCCCCCCAGCACTGCTACAGTCTACTAGGCACTGAGCTAAATACTTTGCATGCATTGCTATAGCCTTGAGAGAAATGTTATCACTTTCCCCATGTTACACGCCAGGAACCTGAGGCCCAGAGTTGGGAGAATATGGGGAAAGCTAGCTCATGGGTACAGTTTCTTTTCAGAGCCATGGAAATAATATAAAATTGATGTGGTGATAGGTGGGCAACTCTGATATGCCACAAACCACTGAACTGAAACTTTCAGCAGGCAAACTATATGGTATCTGAGTTGCATCTCATCAAAATTGTTACAAAAAAAAAAAAAAAAAGCCAGGTGTGGTGGTGCACACCTGTGATCCCAGCACTTGGGAGGCTGAGGCATGAGGATAGCAGTAAGTTCTGGACCAATCTGGGTTACATAGTGAGTTCAACACCAGCCTGGACTACATAGCGAGACCTGTCTCAAAACAAAACTAAAAAGAGAAAATAAAAAGGAACTAATGAAAGAGTTGGGGCTCAGGAATCTTTCCTCAATTTGTCCACTTACTTGCTAGGCCTGTGAGGTCACACTTCTGATACTCAGTTTCCTTTTATGTGAGACAGGTTCCTACTATAGTTCATGTAGTTCAGGCTGGCCTCGAACCCACTATGTAGCCCAGGCTGCCCTGGAACCCTTGGCAACCCTCCTGCCCCAGCCTCCTGAGTGCTGGGATGACAGGTGTGCGCCACCATTTGCAGCTCTGACCCTCAGTTTCCTAACTAGTAAAATGGGCCTCTGTGAGGATTAAATGAGATAATAAGGGTTAGCTCCTGGGTGCCAGCCAAGCAGTCTGGGCCCGGGTCTCTCCCATTCCTTAGCTCTGCATTGTCCAGACCAGATCATGGCTGTGCATCCTCTCTCCCTTCACTGCCGCTCTGTTCCTCTTTTACCTTCTCCTGGGCTCCGGGCCCTGTGTCCCCACAGCCTGTGCCCAGGGCAGACAGGGCACTACAGCCCTCCAGAGCCCAGGATGTCCTCTCCCCAGCCCCCACCCTGCTCCCCTTCTGGGGCCATGATGCTGTCTTGCTTTTGCTTGTAATAAAGAAAATATCTCAGCTACCCTTCCATGGTTGCTTGGCAACCCCGAGGGGGGCCAAGTGGAGGGAGCAAGGGGGAGGAGGGAAGGGGAGGACTCTGGAGCCAATCTGCAGACAAAGGGGAGGATTTGGGTGACACGGAGCCTGTTCTTAGCGCTAACCTGGCCTGGCCGGGTGGGGCGGGGGCTTCCCCCATCCCAGTGTCTCACCCCAATAAATATGGATTAGGGAAATGGGCAGAGTTTTTCCCACGGGCCTGAAAGGCCACATCTGACCTTTCTACCCCCTTTATGTACCAACATGACAGTCAGAGAGAGCAAAGAGCAGGACCCCCTGAGACGCCTCCCCATGGCCTTCTGACTTGGGGAAACTTTTCACCATACTACACACACACACACACACACACACACACACACAGCCCGGCCCCAGACCAGGTCACAGCCCGCCGGGGCCCATCCCGGGCTGAGGAGGAGGCTGGCTTTCGGGTGGGCATCAGGAGCTCCAGCTTCAGGGTGTGGCTTGGGCCATGCCAGGCGTCCTGGGCACAGAGCCAGGCAGTGAGGCCCTGGCCCAGGCTGCAGAGGCCTCCCTGCCCCAGGAACTGTCCTCTGCCCTCTGTCACTCTCACCGCCACCACCACCGAGGCCTGGAGCCTCTGCTGCCAGGGGCCCCAGACCCCGACAGTGCTCCATCCCTTTCCTGTCTCCCAACCTCATTTTTATATTTTTTGGCTTTTTGAGTCTCGCTATGTGGGTCAGGTTGGCCTTGAATTCACTGTAGCCCAGGCTGGCCTCAAACTTGTGATGATCCTCCTGCCCCAGCCTCCTGATTGCTGGGATCACAGCCGTCCACTATTACTCGCGGCTTCCCAGCTTCATTTCTCTTTTTTCCACCGCCCTCTTCTCCATCTCCACTTGGCCTCGCTTTCCCTCCTCTGTGGACACTTCCTCTACCCCAGTCCCCACACAACTGGGAAGCCCTCATAGCTCTGTGCTCCTGTGGAGAGGACGGCAGGAAGGGCTAGGGAGGGCGGGCAGGGGGGCGCCATGTGCGTGGCTCACTGGCCCTGGCCTGGGTGGGGATGGGCCTCTCTGAAAGGGCTCAGTGTGGAGACAGGAAAAGTAAACACCTCCACGTGGGCCTGCTGGCCTGGGGCTGTGTTGGGAGAGGGACAGGGCCTGAGAACCTCCCAGGCCCCCATCCATGCTCTCTCTGCTCCTGAGGCTCCCTGGCTAACTGGACCCCCGGCCTGCGTGTCCAGAGCAGAGTGGGGCTAGAGTTTGGGGACCACCCTCAAGGGGACACCTTCCCTCCAATCTGTCCCTGCTTCTCCACCCACTCCAGCCGGAGCCTTCCTGCCCAGAGGTGCCAGGAAACTGTGGGTCTGGAAGGGCGGCCTGGCACCTAAGGGCTGCCCGGCCAAGTCTTGTCCACAGCTGCGGCCAGGCAGGCATCACTGCACGCTACCACCTTACCCTAGCACTGCCATCCCCGTCCTGGGCCCCAGGGTCCCCAGCATCCTCTAGCCGGTGAGTGCTCCTCTGGCCACAGGGCCACCCCTGAGGGACAGGAAGGGTGCCTTTGTTGGGGGTTGCCATCCCCCAGATTTGCCGAATTTTCGGCTTGGATGACTGTGGCTGGTGTGGTCCCTGGTGGTTTGGTGTGGGGAGCTACAGGGACAGTTGGAGAAGCTGGAGGTGACGTCTGGAGGTGAGGGGAGGCAGGCAGGGTGGAGCCTGGGCTGTGGGACCTCTGGATTCCAAGACAACTTAATTTTTTTTGTTGTTGTTTTCGTTTTGGTACCAGGGATTGAACTCGGGTCCTTGCGCTTGCGTAGCAGGCGGCGAAACCACTGAGCTAAATCCCTGCCCTGACTTAATTTTTTTTAAGGCAGGATTCCACCGTGTTGCCTGGGCAGCCTCAAACTCCTGGGTTCCAGCAATCCTCCTGCCACAGCCTTGGGGGCAGACGCACACCACTCCACCTGGCCAAAGCTGACTTTTTGATTGGACTTGCCAAATCACAGAGGCTACTTTAATGCCCTGGATTCTAAAAAACTTACAGGATGAGCTCAGAGAGGGGTAGTAGCTCCTCCTGGGTGAACAGCAAAGCGGTCTACTGCTGTGCAACCCAGCCAGGCCCCTTAGCACAGAGAAGGCAGTGCTGATTGTGCTGTGGCCATGGGCCCTGGCTTCCCCTCTTTCCCTTTCCACATCAAGTTTTGTCCATTTGGATTTAGGACACAGGTGGGGTGGGGAGGAGAGAGCAGAGTCCGCTCTTGGCCTCCCTTTCTGTCTCTGCTCCAGGTGCCAATGCCTGCAGCAGCCTCTGCCAGGCCTCAGAGTACCCTTGGCCTCTTCTTTTTTTTCCCTTTTCTTTTGTTTTTTCGTTTGTTTAGTTTTTAGTTGGATTTTTGTTGTGTGGTTTTTTTGGTATTGGAGATCGAACTCGGGTCCTTGCGCTTGAGCAGCAGGCGGTGGAACCACTGAGCTAAATCCCCGGCCCTTTAGTTGGATTTTTGAGACAAGGTTTCCCTATACAGTTCAGGCTGGCCTTGAGCTCATGACTTAGTCCAGGCTGGCCTTCAACTCCGGGTGATCCTCCTGCCTCAGCTTCCTGAGTGCTGGGATTACAGGGATCCACCACCACACCTGGCTACCTCAGTCTCCTCTGACCTTTCCAGGAAAGCCATACTTGGCCCTTACATTACAGATCCCAAAGAACAGGGACCCCTGTGTTCATGGTGTCTAACCATAGTCCCTCCTGCTGTAACCTAAGCCCAGCCAGTTCAAACAAGCAGTCGATGGCAGACTTCAGGCCACAGTGTCCCCTGTGGTCCCTGCAGTTAGGTGTGCTGGCTCATCTTTCCTGAGGCCTTCCTTGTCCCTCCCTGAACAGTCCCTCCACTGCCACAGGGTGAGTTCAGTTGCATCGATCCAATTGGACAACTGAGGCACAGAGAGCAGAACTGACCCATCTGTGGACACACAGCCAAATCCCAGCCCCACTCCAGAGCCCCAAGCCCTTCAGTGTCTTTCTGTGATGGCTCTAATTCCCAGGAGGCCCCACTGGAGGTCACTGTGTCTGGGGCCCCTGCATCTGGGGTTCACCCAGGCCAACCTCTGCTCCAAGACTAAGAATCAATCTGGTTTTTAAAGGCACCTGCTCCAGGGTGGGGTCGCCTTGGGGATAATCAGACATTTATTTATTCATAGCCTTCTGGTTGGAGGGGAGGCCTCCCACCCACCTGGAACTCCCCCATGCCCAGCTGCCTGCTGCCCACTCAAGAGTGGTCCAGAGAGAAGCTGGCTGGCCATGGAGGCCCCCAAGCTCCAGCCTGTGTGGCTCTGCACCAGCTACTCACTTCCTTGAGCCTCCGTGTATCAGGTGTAAAGCGAAGCTAATTATACACCTGCTCTGTGGGAGGGGGGAGGGGGAGGTTTAGATGATTAAAAGGGGTGAAGGCTGGAAGGGGCTTCATAAACACCAGGATGAAGGGGTGAACACTTCCTTTCACCATCATCATCATCATCATCATCATCATCGCTTTTTGTTTGTTCTGTTTTGCTTTATTCCCTGAGACGAGACTTCACTATGCTGCCAGTCTAGTCTCAAACTCCTGGGCTTAAGAGATCCTCCTGCTCAGCCTCCTAAGTACTATACCTGGGATTATAGGCATGTGCCATCACCCTGGCCATTATCATTAATTAAATGCTTCTGCTTAGGAGATCTGCTTTTAGCCCTGTAATGTGTGTGTTTATTTATTTGTTGGCTTGTTTTGTTGTTTGTTTGGGTTTTTAAATTTTTTTTTGGTACCAGGGATCGAACTCAGGACCTTGCATTTATGAGGCAGGTGGCAGGACTACTAAGCTAATTCCCAGCCCTGGTTTGTTTGCTTTTAATTAACAATTTATTTATTTTTATGTTTTGCAGTACTGGGGATCAAAGTTTATTTGTTTTTGTTTATTTGTTATTGTTGTTGTTTTGGTACCAGGGATGAACTTGGGTCCTTGAGCAGGCGTTGAAACCACTGAGCTAAATCCCCAGCCCAGTTTGTTTGTTTTTAAAACAAGGTCTCCCTATGTAGTTCACGCTGGTCTTGAACTTACTATATAGCTGGCCTCCAACTCTCAAAAATACTCCTGCTTCAGCTTCCTGAGTTCTGCAATTACAGATGTGCACCAGGCCTCGGCTTGTAGTTTCGCCTCCTTAATAGAGATAGGGAAATCCCAGCATTTGGGAGGCTGAAGCAGGATTGCCGCAAGTTCCAGGCCAGTCTGGGCTACATAGTGAGTTCAAGACCAGCCTGAGCTGCAGAGTGTGACCCTGTCTCAAAAAAAAAAAAAATACAGATAGGGAAATTGAGGCCCAGAGTGGAGAAAGATGTGCTCTAGGCCACATAACAAATAGGTACTGGAAAGTGGGTCTCAGCCCCCTGATTCCCAGTTGCATACCTGTCTGTCTTGCCGCTGCCCACCTTAGGTCCTGCCCAGTGTGCCCAGAGGCCGGGTCTGGCACTCAGTCTTGCCTGGGTGAAACCAGGAGAGCAGCGAGCTGCGATTGGCGGAACCCAGCCCTTTGTCTGCTGCTTTGTGATGGTAAGTGTTGCTCCTAAATCAGTTCTGTGACACTGTTATTGTTGCCCAGGGCCAGAGAGTCTAAACTTTTCCCCTGAGGTCAAGAATGTGGCCGGTCCCCAAGCCGCCCAGCTCAGGGCCTGGGTGTCGGGGGTGGGGCTGGGGCGAGAGGTGGGGGGGAGGGGTCAGCGGGAACAAAACGCTTTGAAATGCCTCCTCTCCATCACTGCCAACATTGTCCGCTGCCCGCGGGGGGCCTGGCACCACCTCGCCGGGGCTCCGGCCCCCAGCCCTGGCCAGGCCCAGCCCAGCATCTGAAAATGGACAGAAGGTTATTGTCCCTTCCCGCAGCCCTTTGTCTGCCCCAGTTCCAGATGTCTAGGCTGGGACCAGGGAACTGACCCATGGTGGGCAGCGGGGAGGGGACAAAGGGGGAGAGCACGGGTCACTGCATCCTGAGGGGTCGTTCTTCCCAGACCCTGTGATCCCACCCAGCCCAGCCAAGTCACCTTCTGGGCTGTCTTGTCCCTGGGTTGTCACTGTTCCCTTGCCCTTTCCCCAGACCAGGTTCTGGCCTCAGGAGAGAATCCCCCGGGGCGCAGAGTTAGAAGGGGGTGGGGGGCTTGGGCAGCATCCCGCTCTGACCAGGTCATGGAGCTGTGATCTGGCTTGGTGACACTCTCCCAGCCCACCTTCCCCATGTGGGTCCCCTGGATGGACCACGGTCCATTCATACCCATGTTATGGCAGCATGGCACTAAGCGCTAAAGGGCTCCGTGGTGGATCAGCCACTCAGACCCTCCGGTGTGTGGTTAGTAGTTATATGAGTAAGAGGTGACACTTCCCACTATGTCCGTCCTGTTGTCCTGGGCCGCACTTTACCTGCATTATCTCATCTTTTCCACAACAAAATCAAGGATGTACCCGGCATGGTGATGTACACCTGGCATCCCAGCACTCGGGAGGCTGGGGCAGGAGGATTGTCATGAGCTCAAGGCCAGCCTGGGCTACATAGTAAGTTCCAGGCCAGCCTGAACTACACAGCAAGACGGTCTCAAAAAGTAAAAGCAAAACAAAACAAATCAAGGACACAGGAGGCATCATTCTTACCCCCACTTTCCCATCTTGACTTTGGAAACTAACAGGTAGAATCCCTTGGCCCAGGCCAGGAAGCGGGGAGTAGGGGAGCTGGGACCATACCCCAGGCTGACCACAGCCACCAGGAGGAGGAATCTGCTCGTAAATACTTGGACGGTTTGGAGCAGAGCCTGGCACAGCGGCCAGCTCAGCGTCTGGGCTGGGTGGGAGGTAACGCCATCCCTCATTTTTCCCATTTCACAGATGAGGCTCGAGGGGCCCAGACCAGGGCGAGAGAGAGGGAGAGAGAGAGAGAGTAGATCAGGGCCTCAGGGGAACTTGAATGGTGACATGGAAGGAGATTCCAGAGCCACCAGGGCTGGCCACAAGGTAGCCTGACAAGTGACTTAGGCTCTCTATACCTTTCTTCCTGGTTCCTTTTCTTCTTTTTTTCTGTTTTTGTTTTTTTGAGTCAGGGCCTTATGAGGTAGTTCAGGCTGACCTGTAGCCTGGGCTGGCCTCCAACTCACTGGGCTTCTCCTGCCTCAGCCTCTGGAGTACTGGGATTATGGGCGTGTGCCACCACCACGCCGAGGTTCCTGGTTTCCCCTTCTGTAAAGTAAAAATATTCCCTACATCAAAGGGTTCTTGTGAAAATGAAATTAGATGATATGTTTAACGCATTTAGCACAACACCTGGCACACAGCAAACAGTTAACAGCAGCTGCTATTACTGCAGTTCCTCTGAATAAGGATAACTATCGTCCCTTTGAACCCTGGCACTCTCCTGGGTTCACCTGAGGACAGACTGGGGTGGGTAGCGGAGAGACGTATGTGGACAGCAATACCTGGTCTACTCAGGGCCCAGCCAGGGGACTCCTGCGGGTCAGGGAGAGCAGAAGGGACAGAGCTGGGAGGAGACAGAAGGGGCCTCCCCCTCCCGGGCCCAAGGAGTTAACTGCTTCCAGGCCCTGGCCCAGCAGAGCTGCCACGCTGCAACCGAGCAGGGATTTTAGCAGAGGAGCCAGGGCTGCTTCCTGATGGGCAAAACAGCTGGCTGCCCAGGGAAAACAGCTGGCCTGGTCCCAGCCTCCTGAGAGCAGAGGCAGAGCCTCCAAGGAGGACAGCTCCACATCTGGGGTCCTGGAGGAGGAGGGCATGGCCAAGAGGCAGAAGGTGGTCCTGGGAGTGTGAGGGGTTGGGTGGACCCCTGGGGGAGCCAGGGGCATGGGTGAGCAGAATCCTAGACAGAGGCCAGCGTGTGCGTTGTCTCAGCCAGGCAAGGCTGCCTCCAAATGGGACTTAGGGGTCTCAGTGTTCCCTCAAATAGGAAAGATGGGGGACAGGGGTGCATAGGAAGGACAAGCCTCTCTCTGTCCTGGAACCAAGCTCAGAAAAAGAGGTGGGAGAGTGCCCAGGCTGGGCTCCTGGATTTCCAACTGCCGAGCTGCACCCAGAACCAGGCACGGGCTGAGGGCCCATGCTCTGGCCAGGACCCTGAGCTTCCTGGGCCACAAAGCAGGACAGGGGCCCAGAGCCCCCAACTCGGGCAACATGAAGCTGGCAGCTGGTAAGAAGAGCTCCATCCGAGCGTCCTCCTGCTTTGGGTCCCCTTTCCGCCTGCTTGGCCTCCGGCCCATGAGGATCCCCAACCCGGGGGCCACATCTGCTCCCTGGAGCACTTCTGGGACCAGAGGGTTCGTGGGAGTGTGGCTGCACTCCACTGGGCCAGGGCTGCCTGCCTGGGCTACTGCCCTCTAAGTCCAGAGGCCTGGCCCTCCCGATTTCTCCCTGGCAAAAGGGGCCCCCCAGCCTACCTCCCTAACTGCAGGGGCAGCGCTTGACCCCCAGTTGGGCCGAGCCAGCTTGAGCACCCCTCTCCCTAGTGAAGGCAGTGCTGCAAAGCTCCTCCAGTGGGTGGCAGATCAGGGTCCCAGTGGGAGGAGGGCCTTGGGGAAGGGGACAGTTCCTGAGGGGTTTGCAAAACCAGAGTGAAGCCTGAGGTGTTGGCGCCGCCACCTGGCTTTGTGCAGAACTGCAAGGCTTGTGGGGTGTGAGAGTGCCCAGGGGTGGGAACCTTGAGGCAGAGGAGGTGGCTGACCCTGCTGGGCTGTGTGGGCACCACAGTCACTGTCCTCCGGGTTTGTGGCCTATGTGACCTGGAGAACAAAGCCATAGCCCTATAGAACAGCAATTTCAAACTTCAGCTTGCATCAGGCTTACTTAGAAGCTTTATTAACAACAGATTGTTTAGGCCTGGGTAAACCACTATAGCTCAGTGGTAAACTACTTGCCCAGCATGCACTGTGCTCTGAGTTCCATCCCCAGCGTTGAACTACATCGAAAACCCCCAACAGGTTGTTTGACCTCCACTCCCAGACTTTCTGATCTCCCAGTTTCCATGTGAAGCTGATGCTGCCGAACAGAAAGGACCATGCTTTGATGAGTTCCATGGCTTTAGAATTTCTGTGAATTTGGCCAATGTCATCTGTGCAGAGTATGTTTTATGATTATTTGGGGCAGGGAGTAAACAGGAGCACAGGCAGCTGTGCCAAGCGCACCCTAGGCCTGCAGGCCCTGTGCTAGGGCTGGGCAGCACAGTGAAGTGCTAGACAGGTTCCTGCTGCAGGGCTTAGTGCCTGATGGGTCTGTCATGTGCCCTCCCACCTGGAGGAACAAAGAACAGCTCAATATGAGACCCAAAACAGTGCCTGATGTTTTGTTTTGTTCTGTTTTGTTATTTGAGCCAGGGTCTCGCTATGAGTCCTATCTTTTTTTTTTTTTTTGATACCAGGGATTGAACTTGGGTCCTTGTGCTTTGGAGGCAGGCACCAGAACCACTGAGATAAATCCTTGGCCCTGGCTTTGAACTCTTCATGACCACGCCAGGTCCCTTGCCCAATTTTCACTTTCTGTCTGCTTTTTCTTAACTCTTCCCATTTCACGCCAGTTGCAAAAGCCATCCTGATTCCTCACTCTGTCTTCACATCCAACCTCACAAGGTCCATATCTCCGCCCCCGCCAAAGATCTCAGCTCTGCCTGCCGGAGCCATCTCTGTGCAGGAGTCTCCGGCCTCCATCCTCCGTCTCCTGTCTGCCTTCTGAGGGGCAGCCAGAGCAATCTTTTTCAGATGTATCATATTGTTCTCTGCAGACTCCTTCCATGTCTTCCTATCTGTTGCACTTTAAAAATTCCAGGAGCTAGGCATGGGGGTGCACTCCTATAACTGCATTGCTCTGGGAGGCTGAGGCAGAAGGGTCAAAAGTTGGAGCTCAACCTGGGCAATTAGTAACTCAGTGAGATTCTGTCTCAAAGTAAAAAATACAAAAACAGGCTGGGATGTAGCTGAGCGTAAACACGGGAGATCAACCCCCAGTACTGCAAAAAAAGAAAAAAAAATTCAAGAATTTCTGGACATAGTGGTACATACCTGTAATCTCAGCTACTTGGGAGGTTGAGGTAGGAGGTTCACATGTTAGAGATCAGCCTAGGCGATTTCCTGAGATCCTGCCTCAAGATTTGAAAAAAAAAAAGCCATTGAGTTTATAGCACAGTGGCAGAGCACCCCTGGGTTCTGTCCCCCGGACTGCAAAAAAAAAAAAAAAAATTTTAGGGGCTGGGAAGAGCATGTCCTTTGCATGCACGGTGCCCTGGGTTCCATTTCCAGCACTGCCAAAATCCTGCCCTGGCTTCCAGGCCCTGGCTGACTGGGCTGTGCCCACCTATCCTACTCTCTTCCCGATCTGCTCTCCCTTCCTGCTAGAGGCACTGGCCCTCTTGCCTGTCCCACTCCAGGACCTTTGCACCACACCAAGTTCCTTCTTAGATCTTCCCTTGGTCCACAGATCCCTATCCCTGTGCTCTCAAATGCCTTCCCTGATCCCGCTGTCCAAGCACTGCCCCATTGCAGCTCTTCTCCATTCTTGTTTGCTTGTGTTTATCTGTTGCTAGCATGTACTGTTCCTTGAAATTACCCATTCATTGACGGTTTGCTGGTTTCCTGTCTGTCTCCCCACACTAGCACTCCAGAAGCGGAGAGAGACTCCGGGGACCTGGAATTCTACCTGCCCACAGCTCCTGCTCAGGAAACACCTGCTGTGTGCGTGGGGTCACACAGGATCCACCAAGGGGTGTGTCCCCTGCACATGACATCAGCTACGATGTCCCAGAGGAAGTTACACTAAAGCTTCGGAGCCTGGAGGGCAGGAATTTTCCTGGAAGCAAGAGACCAGCCCAGACACAGGGACCAGGGAACAACAACAAAGCAGGACAGAGGAAGGCTTTGAAACATGGAGTGTTCTGGAAGCTGGAGACTGTCTAGTGTGGCCAGGGCAGAAGGTGAGTGGGGTGGGATCAGAGGAGCGGATGTCAAGAGCAGGCTGCAGGGGGCCTGGCTGCCCCCGGAGGGCCTGGCGCTGTGTGCTGAGTGCCGGGAGTGTCCAGGGAGAGAGCTAGGTGGTGGTGGCAGCAGCAGTGTTCCGTGCACGGTCCTGATGCTGGGGCGGGGCACCAAGGAGAGAGGGGCCCATGCATACACAGGAGCTGCTAGGAGGCCAAGCAGGCGATGCAGGTGGGGTTCTGCTCTGGACTGGTACCCTGTGGGTCAAGCTTCTAGCAGAGGGAGCAGCCCATGCAGTCACCGCAGAGGGGAGGCTGTGGCTGCCTCTTGGAAGTGTCTCCCAGGGGAGCAGCTGGAGGATGCAGGTCCCAGCAGGAGCCGCCTTGCCCTGGGTCAACAGTGAACAGACGCAAAAGGGAGGAGGTCCAGATTCTCTGTTCAGAAGCTTAGAGGGAGAGACAGGGCAGCAGGCCGGCTGCCAGGATGCCTCCATGTTTTCTTAGTTTCAGTTGGGGGAGATACAAGTCCTTTGGGCTTGGGAAAGAAGGATCCAGAAGAGAGTGGGGCTGGAAATACAAGGAGGGCAAGGGGGCGCATGGAGGCCCATGCTGTTCTGTTGGTGGGGCCTCTGCTTCGAACAGGCAGGATGAGGAGAAGCTGGCTTGGTGCCTTCGGGGAAGAGAGTTTAGGGTCGGAAATGAGAGTTCCAGGAGATGCTGTCTACCTTCTCCAGAAAGTGCCAGGAGACACTGTGGCATGGAGGGGATGAGCTGGGGGCTCAGGAAGACCAGGGCATTTCAAACTCAGGAGAGGGGCAGGGCGCACAGGAAACAGGGCCAAGCGACTGGACCAAGCCTGGCTGAGGTTGAAGATGAGGTCTCCAACCTGCCAGAACACAAAGTGGCTATCAGGGTTTTCCAGGCAGGGGCAGGGGAGGACCGAGGGAAGGGAGCAGTATTGGAGTGGGGAGAGGACTCCGAGCCAGCAGGAGCCCTCTTCTTCATTCATTTGGGCTGCTGTAACAAATACCGTAGACTGGGCATGTTTTGTTTATTTATTTTGGCGTTTTGAGACGGGTTGAGCCATATAGTTCAAGCTGACCTTTAACTCACTATATAGCCCACGCTGACCTTGAACTTGCAGTGATCCTCCTGCCTCAGCCTCCTGAGTGCTGGGATTACAGACATGTGCCACCATGCTGGTTTACTGTTATTTAAATTTTTATTTATTTTATGTTTAATTCTTTTTCAATGCTGGGACTTGAGCCTAGGGACTGAGGCATGCTAGG
Source organism: Heterocephalus glaber (assembly GCF_053883595.1). NCBI lineage: Eukaryota > Metazoa > Chordata > Mammalia > Rodentia > Bathyergidae > Heterocephalus > Heterocephalus glaber. The sequence goes on along the minus strand of NW_028258316.1, from coordinate 6,490,328 downwards.
TGTCAGGCCTTTTTTAGAAGGGAACTAATCTTCTTCATGGCTTAATCATCTCTCAGAGGCCTCTCAGGACTGACACTGATGCTTAAGTCTGTTTATGAAAGTCAGGGTCACAACGTTCGGACCACAGCACCCCATGACCAACAGTGGCCAGAGGCTCTGGGATGGCTCTGGACCTTGTGAGGAGGTGGCTATCACTTGGATTTAGAAAGGGAACCTGGGGGCTGGGGATTTAGCTCAGTGGTTTCGCCGCCTGCTGCGCAAGCGCAAGGACCTGAGTTCAATCCCTGGTACCAAAAAAAAAAAAAGAAAGGGAATCTGGTCCTGGGATGGCCTGGCTTCCTGCAGAGGCTGCCTGCCAGGGAGCGGCCTCCGCACCTCCATGGACTCTGGGCTCCTCTCCTCTCGTTGCAGGGCTACTGGCCAGCAGCTGTGACAGAGCCTGGTGGAGGCTGTGGGGCCAGGTTGGAGTGCAGGACTCCTGGGCTGAACGCGTCCTCACGCCGCCCTCACCAGGTAAGGCCGTCCTTGCCTGGTCCCACTCCCTGGCCCTGCAAAGAGGCTGGAGGGTCACGTAGATCTTCCAGGTCGGGGAAAGGTGAGTGAGCGTTGGCGGCTCTCTCTGCTGCAGCTCCAGGCAGACAGAAGCTTCCGGTGCATTCTCCTGAGGAGTCCCGGCAGACTCTCCCGTTAGTGGTGTCCTTGCCCCGTTGTACCAGTGAGGACCTGAGGCTCAGCGAAGGCATCCTATCTGAGGTCAGCACCAGATACCTAGCTAGGACCCACTCCAGACGCCTCCAGGGCCTCGCGTTTTCTGTCCCTGTCCTAAGGGAGCCTAGCAGGGCCCTGCCCCCGGGGAGGCCTGTCCCCTGCTCTGTGGCTGTGTCCCCAAATCCTACACTCAGTCTGAGGAGGCTTTGCTCCCTTAAAGGGCCGGAGCAGTCCTGGTGCCGGTGACCGAGTCGAGGACGGGGACGCGCGGGGACGCCAGGCTTAGAGCGCCGAGGGCTAGCGTGCCGTCGCCCCGGGCCCAGCAGGGACTTCCCCTTCGGCCCACTCGTCTCTCCCGCCGTCTGCGAAGTTGCCATCTGAGTCCGCCAGAGGGCGTCCTGGGCAGTGGACAGGGTGGGTGCAGGGCTTCCGGGACGGCAGCGCCCAGAGGGTCCCTCCACGCAGGGTCTGCAGCTGCAGTCCCCGCGTCGCCTGCACGGTCAGGAATCGGGATCAGGAGAGGCAGGATTCCGGCGGCTGAGCTGTCAGGGTGCGAGGAGTCGATGTTCTCCGATGCCTTCAACCCGGACCCCGCCTCTCCCCTTCCTCCCTCCCGCACCGGGGGGGTAGAAGAGCGGGTACTCGCGGGCACGCGCAAGGGGAGCCGATGCCCACCGCGCAGGGGGCCTGCCCCGCCCCCTCGGCCCGCCGCAGCCCCGCCCTCCCCGCCGGGGCTCCGCCCCCTCCCCCCGCCGAGGCCCGAGCCCGGGGGGCCGCAGCCGCCCCGCGCCAGCCATGCGCTCCGCCTCGGTGTTCGCGCTGTTGCTCTTGCTGGGGCCGCAGTTTCGAGCTTCAGGGGTCGCTGAGCCGCTGCTGCCCTCCGTGGTCTTGGCCATCCTGGCTCGCAATGCCGAGCACTCTCTGCCCCACTACCTGGGCGCGTTGGAGCGGCTGGACTACCCCCGGGCCAGGCTGGCCCTTTGGTGAGCTACCCGGATGTGGGGACCCTCTGGGCATGCAGCCCTCAGCCTCGCGGGCTACCCTGTGGCTCCCTCTCCGACGCATCCCGACAGGGCCCTCCCCTCCCAGACGGGCCCTCTGCCACCCCAAGCCCAAGACAGGATCCTGTCCCCGGGGGGTGGGCCAAGGACAGACGGCTAAGCCCACAGATTCTACTCGGGACCCCCCCCCCCTTCCGGCCCTCAACAGCTCCTCTTGGGCCTCCCTTGGGGCCAGTCGGGCCCAGACCTTCTTGCCCCAGCCCTCATCCCAGACGGAACCCAGGGGACCCGTGGTTGGCTGTACTTGAAATGGAGCAGACTGGACGCTCTTGGGTCCCCAGGGGCCGCGCGTGGCAGGGATACCAGACTGGAAGTTCCTGGGAAGCAGGTGGGGGCGTCTGCCTGCTGTCCTCCCGCTGAGCTGGTACCACGTCCCCAGTGTCCTCATGGGGTGCTGGAATCAGGGACCACAACCCCGGTCGGTGAAAGCCAAACAGGGAGGAGCCGAGCCGAGGCTGGGCTGAACTGAGAGAGATGACAGACCATCTTCACAGCACCAAGGCTGGGCGGGGGTGGAGCCGTGGCCGGGGAGGTGCCCACAATCACCATAGTTTGGGAGTTAGTGAGTTCCCACCCTGTAAGGCTTGACACGTAGTTAGTCTTCAGTTCTACAGACAGAACTGGCTTAAAGGGGCAGCATCTCCCAAAACCTGGGCTCTCGGCTGAGCCCCCTCCTCTGAACAAGGCCCCTGCCTGGGACTGAGAAGCTGCAATTCAGCACTCTCAGGGGGCTCAGTGCATGGTTTGGTCCTGATGCAGCGTGGGGATGGAGGAAAGCAGTTCCGCTTTTGTCCAGTCCTGGTCCAGAGAGGGAAAGGGTCACACAGCAAGGAAGGAAAGTAACCAGCAGGTGTGACAGGCATTAAAATGCACTGGAATCTGGGCTGTGAGGGGCGGACGGCTTCCAGTTAGAGGCAGAGGGACTGCACTTGTCAGCACACGCAGGTCCCAGGGTGAGGGTCAGGACCTGGCTGTGCCGCGCCTCACCTCTGCTGGTCCCGGAAGAGGCCAGCCTTGAGGTGATGGAGCTGGGGGGTCCAGGCTGCCATGGGATGCAGGGCTGTGGCTGCGCCCCTCAACCTTTCTCCTCCCGCCTTCCCAGGTGTGCCACAGACCACAATGTAGACAACACCACGGCCATGCTGCGGGAGTGGCTGGCGGCTGTGGGGCACCACTACGCAGCTGTGATCTGGAGGCCCGAGGGGGAGCCCAGGTGTGACTGAGGGGAAGGTGGGGAACAGCTGCCGCCCAGAGGGGACAAGGGGCCGCCCAGAGCTGTGGCCTCCAGGGCAGGAGCCGGGATGCACCTGCCCCAGGACACAGCTCCTTCCTTCACCCTCTCAGGTCCTACCCAGATGAGGGGGGTCCCAAGCACTGGACCAGAGAAAGGCACCAGTTTCTGATGGAGCTGAAGCAGGAAGCCCTGACATTTGCCAGGGACTGGGGTGCTGACTACATCCTGGTAAGGAAGCCTGGTTTAGGATTCGACTGCTGAGCCATGGGTGGTGGAGCATTCCTGTAGTCAGCGCACTTAGAAGGCTGAAGCAGGAGGATTACTGCAAGTTCAAGGCCAGCCAGGGCTGGTGAGACCCTGACAGAAATCTTGGTGTAGGGCCAGATCAGATGTTGAGTGTGGCTTCTGACATTTGAGCTCAGACAGGTACGAAGCTGGGTCCCTGAGCCAGGCCCTAGGGTATATTCTGGGCCTAAATTCCTGGGGTGTGCTCCAAATTTACACTGAGCGCAGGTCTCTGGACTCGCGCTTGCAGGAGGCCTTTGCATCTGCTTGGCCAGCTCTCAGAGACTGTCTTAGATCAGCCACTCAGGTCTGGCCTCAAGGCCCCGTCCCTAGGTAGTGCCCTGGCCTGATTCTGGGTGAGGAGCAGCTCTCCTGGGGGAGGGGGGACTCACGGGAACACCCACTCGGGGCCTTTGGCAGCCTGGAGAGACCCCACCCAGCCAGTTCCTTGGGGGCTGCAGGCCTGTGACATGACATCCCACTCCACAGTTTGCAGACACCGACAACATTCTGACCAACAACCGGACGCTGCGGTTGCTGACAGAGCAGGGGCTGCCCGTGGTGGCCCCGATGCTGGACTCGCAGACCTACTACTCCAACTTCTGGTGTGGGATCACCCCTCAGGTGAGCCGGTCTGGGCCATGGGAGTCTGTGCACCACACAGCAGGGAGCCTGCAGGCTTTGGGGTCTGTGTCCGGGAGCCCTGCAGCCCAGAGCATCCCCTGTCCCCAGGGCTATTACCGCCGCACAGCCGACTACTTCCCCACCAAGAACCGCCAGCGCCGGGGGTGCTTCCGGGTGCCCATGGTCCACTCCACCTTCCTGGTGTCACTACGGGCTGAGGGGACGGCCCAGCTCGCCTTCTACCCCCCTCACCCCAACTACACATGGCCCTTCGATGACATCATTGTCTTTGCCTACGCCTGTGAGGCTGCTGGTGAGGACCCGTGCCCCTTGTGCATCCCTTGAGGCCTCAGGGCCTTTGCTATTTCCTCTGCTCAGCACACCCTTCCCACTGCGTTCTGTCCTGTGCACTCATGTTTGTCCTTCGGGTCATAGCCTTTCCTGAGCCTGTAGTGGATTAGGTGCCCTCATGCATCCCTTCACTAGGCAACCATTTGTGGACCAGCTGGCCCAGGCCAGTCCCCGACCTCCTGGGTCCTCCATTCCAGTCACTCAAATCTGTCCAGTCACAGCTGTGCCAGGAAGGAGAGCTCCTTGATTATAGGTGCTCTGGAAGCTTAGGCTAGAGTTGGCCTGGTCAGGGAAAGCTACCTGGAGGAGGTGAGCTGTTGGTCTGAGGGCTAAAATATGGGCAGATGTTGGACAAGAGCAGGAAAGAGTGTTCCAGACAGAGGGACCAGCAGGTGCAAGGGCCCTGTGGTAGCAGGCAACATGAGCAGACAGGGGACTCCTGGTGTGGTAGCACACACCTATAATCCCAGAACTCAGGAGGGTGAGGCAGGAAGATTGCTGTACTTTGGAGGCCAGCCTGGGTTACACAGTGAGACCTGTCTGTAAAACCAGAGAGGGAGACAGAGGGCAGATGGCAGAGGCACAGTGCCTGTTTATCTTATTTTCTTGGGGTGCTGATCGTCCAACCCAGGGCCTCCAGCGTGCTAGGCGAGCACTGTGACACTGAGCTACACCCCAAGCCTTTTTATTTCTTTATTCAGGAACATGCTAAGCACACACTCTACCACTGAGCCACATGCCAACCAGAGGTATTTTTCAGATGAAAGTTACTACAAAGTGTTTGGTTGTGGGGCCGGGGATTTAGCTCAGTGGTGCTGCCGCCTGCCTCGCAAGCGTAAGGTCCTGAGTTCAGAAAAAAAGAAAAATAAGTGTTTGGTTGTGGATGGGATAAATCCAGTCCTTTGGAAGAGCTGGAGATGAGAGACGGAGTCGAATGTTGGAGTCCCATTCTTTTCTTTTTGAGGCAGGGTCTCATTGTGCAGTCCAGGCTGGTCTTGGACTCACTTTGTATCTCAGGCTGGCCTCGATCTCCTGGCGATCCTCCTGCCTCAGCCTCCTGACTGCTATAGCATGCTATTCTTTTTTTTGGTACCGGGGATCGAACTCGGGACCATGTGCTTGGGAGGCAGATGGCGGAACCACTGAGCTAAGTCCCCGGCCCTATAGCATGCTATTCTTGAGAAGGCCGCAGAGGTCATAATTCAGGACCTGGACCGAGGCTTGGCCAAGGCACTGCAGCCTAGGTGGTGGGTGGAGAGGAACTCAGCTCCCGTTCAGAGTGAGAATGAACCCTGAAGTCTGGGAACCGAGCCAACAGCGTGTTCAGAGGAGTCAGTTCAAGGCCAGCCTGGGGTACATAGCGAGACCGTGTCTCAAAACAAAACAAATAAAATAAAAGTTTAAAAAATAAAAAGAACTGGGAGTGTATCTCAGTACAAAGGCCCTGGGGTTCAGTCTCCAGTACTACTAAAAAAAAAAAAAAATCAAATACACCGTGCGGGCTGCAGGGTAGCTCAGTGGCAGAACACTTGCCCAGTGTGCACAAGGCCCGTAGGAACTGTCCCTTGCACCACAAAAAAAGGAAAGAAAAAGAGGGTGCACACCTGCTCCTGAGGGTGGTTCTAGCACAGGTGACAGATACCGCAGGGAGAAGGACACTGGGCAGCAGGGGGGACAGTGAGGAGGGCACGGTGGGGATGCAAGGGAAGTGTAGGGGCGTGGACAGAAGCCGACAGTCCCCGATTAGGGTAGCACAAGAGACGGGGACCTGGGCTGGAGCCACACGGCTCGGGGGTGGGCGTCCCTCGGCTGCAGTGGGCAGCATCTGCCAGCGCCTTTCTCCCCATCTGCCATGCACAGTGCCGCCCCAGCGCCCTGCAGGAGCCCGCACTGCTCTACCGAGCAGCAGGCTTCCTCAGCCGTCCTCTGTGAGCAGAGTCCTTTGTCACTGCAGCCCACAGGTGGGGCCCGCGTCCCAGAGGAGACTCAGGTTGCCGGGCCCGCCGGGCCCTGGCCCGCTGGCTCTCACTCAGCCTTTCTCTGCAGGCGTCCCGGTCTACGTGTGCAACCAGCACCGGTACGGGTACATGAACGTGGCCGTGGGTCCCCACGAGGGGCTGGAGAATGAGAAGGTCAACTTCATCCACCTGGTCTTGCAGTCGCTAGGTGAGGGCGGGGAGCCTGTTCCGTGCACCTGCTGGGAATAGTGCCTTTCTTCCCTTCTTTAGTTTTTTGAGGATCTCACTATGTAGCTCAGGCTGGCCTTGATCTCATTACGGAGCCCAGGCTGGCCTCGAACTTGTGGTGATCCTCCTGCTCCAGCCTCCTGAGTGCTGGGATGACAGATGTGCACCACCACACCCGGTCGGTGCCCTTTTCTGCTGAGGGGGCAGGAATGGGGGGCTGGGACTCATAATGGGGCGCCTCCCTTTGCAGTGGACGGGCCCCCCATGCAGGCCTCCGCTCATGTGTCTTGGCCCCCGAAGAGGCCCAGCAAGCTGGGGTTTGATGAGGTGAGCGCCCCATCTGTGGGAATGGGCTGGGGGCACGGGCCCTCCCCTTCCTGCCCTCACCCAGCCTCTGGTCCACAGGTCTTCGTCATCAGCCTGGCCCGCAGGCCTGGCCGCCGCCAGCGCATGCTCAGCTCACTCTGGGAGATGGAGATCTCGGGGCGCGTGGTGGATGCCGTGGACGGCCGGTAAGGCTTCCTGGGATCTGGCCGTGGGGTGCTGCGGTCCTGCCCTGAGCTCCTGGAGTGGGCAGAGCAGAGGGCGTCAATGAGCTTCCTGTTCCAGGAGGCGTCCAAATAGGGCCAGAGTGGGCTGGGTGGGGTGGCGCACACTCATAAGCCCAGCATCCTGGAGGCCGAGGCAGGAAGATCCCTGCAATTTCAAAGTGATAGTGAGTCCAAGGCCAGCCTGGACCACATAGTGAAACCTTGTCTCAAAAAACAAAGAAACCAAACAGGGCCTGCATTATGCTGCCTCAGGGAGCTCTGGGAAGACAGGCACAAGAGGAGATGCCCTCCCTCAGGCCACCTGAGGGAGATGGTCCAGTGGGTAAGGCTCCAGGCCTGGGACCCAGGGGTGTCACTTACCAGCTGTGAGACACCAGGCGTGTCACCTGCACCTCTCGGCCCCATTGTGGAAATAGCTGATAACCCCACCTGCTTCTCACGGTTCCCTCTGGGCTCAGTAAGGTTTATTTATTTTTTGTTGGTTTTGTTTTTGTTTTTTGGTACTGGGGATCGAACTTGGGTCCTTGCACTTGCGCAGCAGGCGGTGAAACCACTGAGCTAAATCCCTGGCCCTTTTTTTACAATTTTTTTTTTTTTTGGAGGGCTCAGTAAGATTTAGCCAGACCTGCAGGACACCAGGAAGTCTTAAGGTTGGGTGTCCTCAGTGTTCTCCGCCTCCAATCTGGCCTTTAGTCCCCGGTGTGCAGCCCAGCTGTGTTCTCCCGGGACCTAGCACCAGGTTCCAGGGTCATGTGGCCCACGTGCCTGCCGTTGTTTGCATTAAACCAGAGCAACACCCCCCCCCCCACTCTTGCTGTTTTCCATTCTAGGGATTGAGCCCAGGGCCTTTGCACTGAGCTACACCCCCAGTCCTTTTTTATTTATTTTTTTTATTTTGAGACAGGGTCGTGCTAAGTTGCTAAGTTGCCCAGACTGGGCTGGAACTTTCGATCCTCCTGCCTCAGCCTCCCAGAGTCCTGAGATCATAAGTGTGCCCCACCACTGCTGGCTTCCCAGCTCTTTGGACTTCGGGATGTCCATGTTGTGGTTGGGACTCTGCCCAAGAAGTCTTCCCATGTCGCCCACATCCATCCTGGGGCCCCCGTTAGCCCTGCCCGCCCACCTCCCCTTTTCCTGAGGCTTCTGAGGTGGCCACGGTTCCCCAGGTCCAGTCGCTGACAGCTTCTGGCCACATGAAGGAGCCACAAAGCTGAGACCTCCTTCAAGCTAGACTCAGGTGCGACTGTCTCCGACACGTGCAGGTCAGGCTGTCTGGAGGGGTCTCGCCAGCACATTTCACCATTGTCCCCTTGTCCCACAGGATGCTCAACAGCAGCATCCTCAGGAGGCTGGGCGTGGACCTGCTCCCTGGCTACCAGGACCCCTACTCGGGCCGCACACTGACCAAGGGCGAGGTGGGCTGCTTCCTCAGCCACTACTCCATCTGGGAGGAGGTGAGGACGCCCTTCTGGGGGCAGAGGCTGAACCAGGGCCAGGCCCGGGCCGGAGTGTGTTCAGGAGCAGACACGGGAGGCCTGGGGCCTGGCAGGCCCTCAGCACTGTGGGGCCTCCACCAGGGCCTGGGGACTCGAGTGCCGGGGAGAGAACGGCCCCGCAGAGGGCACAGAGCTGAATCCTGTGTGCGCTTTCGAGTGTGTTACTGCAGGGAAACCCAGGACCTCACACATGCTAGGCAGGTACTCTACCAGGGAGCTGTAACCCCAGTCCTTTTACATTTCTGAGACTGGGTCTCACCAAGGTACTGGCCTCAGTCTCACAATCCTCCTGCCTCAGCCTCCTGAATAGCTGGGATTATAGGCAAGAGCCACCATACCTCCCTTTACTCCTTGTTTTTATTTTCTCCTTGTCTTTATTTTTATTTTATTTGTTTATTTGTTTTTTTGGCACTGGGGATTGAACTCAGGACCTTGCAGTTCCGAGGCAGGCGGTGCCACTGAGCTAAATCCCTGGCCCTTTTATTTTTATTTTATATGTGCATGTGTGTGAGCTTATGTTTGTACTTTTTTTATTGTCTCCAAAATTGAAGGATGACATAGTTCACCTTTACTGAATGGATTTCATGTTATTTTCACACCTGTAATCCCAGCTCTCAGGAGGCTGAGTCAGGAGGATCACCGTCAGTTCGAAGCTACATAGTGAGTTCAGGGACACTGTGAACTACATAACAAGACTGTCTCAAAAAAACCCAAAAGGGCTGGGGTGTGGCTCAGTGTCACCATGCCCACCTGGCAAGCACAAGATCCTGAGTTAGATCCCCCATGCCAGGAAAAAAAAAACACACAAAATTACAAAAAGTATTTTTCCCTGGGGGTGGCGGGGCTTGGTCCTCCCCCAGTCCCACCAGCCCAGCTTCCTTTGAGATGCTCAGAAGGGCCAAGCGTTTGATCCTGGAGCTCAGCAGTAAGGTTGAAGTCCCGGCCCCGCCACTTCCTGCCATGTGCCATGGATGAGCCACTGTCCGTCCCCCATATGACTTTTCCTGCCCTGGCATCCAGTCGCCTTCAGTGAGTGGAGCAGGGCAGTGGCGTCCACCATGATTATCTGGAGAGCTGCGCTGGGGCCTGAGCGGGGTCTGGGACTTCAGTCGATGGGCAGTGGAAGGCCGGGCGCTGTGTGGCGTGGCCAGGGCTGAGCACAAGGAGCCTTGTTGAGCCAGGCAGAAGCCAGCAGTAGGCAGGTGGGAAGGGGCACTGCAGATCTGCAGAGCCATCTCTCACCCTGTCGGGACCACAGGTGGTCGCCAGGGGGCTGGCCCAGGTCCTGGTGTTCGAAGACGACGTCCGCTTTGAGAGGAACTTCCGGCAGCGGCTGGAATGGCTGATGGAGGAGGTGGCCGTGCAGAAGCTGGAGTGGGACCTGATGTAGGCTGCCTGCACCCAGAGCAGGGGAGGGGTGGAGAGTTGGAGGAGCTGCACTGACCAGAGGCCCTTGGTGTCGCAGCTACCTCGGCCGGAAGCAGGTGAGCCCTGAAGAGGAGGTGGCCGTGGAGGGGATGCCGGGCCTGGTGGTGGCCGGGTACTCATACTGGACGCTGGCCTATGCCCTGAGCCTGGCGGGTGCCCAGAAGCTGCTGGCCTCGCAGCCCCTTCGCCGCATGGTGCCTGTGGACGAGTTCCTGCCCATCATGTTTGACCGGCACCCCAAGTGAGCCTGGGGCAGGGCGGGCCCTCGGGGATCCCCTCCCTGGGCAGGTTACGGAGTAGCCTCGGAGTCAGACTTGGGGAGGTGGGAAGGCTGCGGCGCCTGTGTGGCTTTTATTTTAATATTTCTTTCTTTCTTTTGGGTTTTTTTTTGGGGGGGGGTACCGGTGATCGAACTTGGGTCCTTGCGCTTGCGCAGCAGGCGGTGAAACCACTGAGCTAAATCCCCGGCCCTGGGGGTTTTGTTTTGAGACAAAGTTTCGCTGTGTAGCCCAGGCTGCCCTCGAATTCATGGCGATCTTCCTGCCTCAGCTTCCCAAATGCAGCGATCACAGGCATTGTGGCACCACACCTGGCTGCATGGTCTTTAATTTGATAACTTCCTTGTTCTGAGCCTGTTTCTTTACATGGAAAACGGGCATCAGAGAAGTCCCACTTGTCAGGGCTGTTGTGAGGAGCCCTGGGGCCTGGGTTATCCGCACTGTCCCTCCCACCCCTTCCCACAGTGAGCAGTACAAGGCGCACTTCTGGCCGCGGGACCTGAAGGCCTTCTCTGCCCAGCCGCTGCTCGCCGCCCCCACCCACTATGCAGGGGACACCGAGTGGCTCAGTGACACAGAAACATCTTCTCCTTGGGACGACGACAGTGGCCGCATCATCAGCTGGACTGGCTCTCAAAAGACCCTGCGCGACCCCCGCCTGGACCTGGCAGGAAGCAGGGGGCACAGCCTCCAGGCCCACCCCCGGGACGAGCTCTAGGTGCAGCCAGGACTGCAGTCCGGGGCCTGGGCCTACCCGGCTCTGACTGGGCTGTAGCGGGTCTGCTTCCAGCTCTGCTTCCTCCTCCGCCTCTGCCTCATTTCTGTCCTTAGCTGTCTCCCTCTCCAGGTCCCTGGCTGTTGCTCTATCTGATTGCATCAGGTCCTCTTTCTCTTCCCATCCAGGCGTCCACTTCAGCAAGTCCCTTCGCTGGGCCTCTGGATGTCCTGCCCCTCAGGGTCCCTGTCCCACCAGGCCAAGTGATGCCTCCGGAGGAGACTGACTGCTGGCAGGAGCCAGGGAGCCAGCAGAGGACTGGCTGTCACCTTAGGCTTGGCCCCATCTTAGTCAGGAGAAACCACTCAGAGACACATCCCCGTCCCTTCCGGGGTCACACGGCCAGAAGGCAGGGCGCACTCAGGGTGGAGGGCAGGAGGTGGCTCCTCAGCCTTCATGCAAGCTGGGCACACTGGGGCCTGTCCTACCTGAGGACACAGAAGCCGGGTCCCTGCCCTCTCGACCTCCCCTCTTCCCCTCCCTGACTCCAGGCTGTCTCCTGGGACCTCCTCCCCAGCCAGCGGGAATTTCAGGGAGTGGGGTGGACTGGCAGGCTGTGGCTGGCACACAGTAGGCCCTCAATAAAAGCCAGCTGCATTTGCACTTTACACTTTGTACCCACAGGGTCGGCCTCTCTTCATCTCAACTGGCCTGGCATGGCACCTTGCCCACCTGGGGTAGCACTGGGATCGGAGGGAGGGGGGCAGCGGAGGAGTCAGACCTGCCCAGCCCCACCTCTGTGCCCAGTGATTCTGGGGGGATTCGTTGCCCTGGGCCTTCCCCCTCCCTTTGGTAGATTGAAAGTAGGAAGGGTGGTGGTGACCGCCAGTAATCTCGGCACTCGGGAGGCTGAGGCAGGGCTACATAGTGAGTCCGAGGTCACCCTGAACAACCTAGCGACCCCCTGTCCAAAAAACAAACAAACAAAAAAGAGTGAGAAGTAGCTCAGGGGCTTCGTGGGTGTAAAGGGGCTGGGCGGCAAGGACTCAGCTGCTGACGCTGACGTGGCCATGGATGTCACTGCCGGCCTCACCTGCTAGTCGGAGTGGGCGCCCGCCAGACCCAGGGCTGCTGATTCCAGCCACCCTTCGCCCTTGGGGTCTGCACCTAGCAGCTGGAACCTGAGTTTCTGCCGGGAAGCCTTAGGGGGGATGCAGGGTTCCCCTCGTGGCCCTAACCGGTGGTGCCACCAGAGGGCGCCAGACGATAGAGCCGGAACCTTGTAGGTCAGGGCGCCCCGCGTCGGTACGGCCGACGCGGAAGTGAGCGTGGGGCGTTTGGGACCTGCATAGCCTCCCCCGCAGAAGCGGAGATTGCTCTCTCCGGGGTCCGGGCCCGCGCCTGACTCCGAAGGATGCGCTTGGGCAGCTGGGGTGGCCAGGGTTCGGCCTTGGCGGGGGCCTCCAGGCTTCGCTCTTTGGAGGAGCCGCTTTCCCGCCCTTCACCTCGGCTGTGTGCGCGCGCCCAGTCCTGGTCCAGGCATCCCTGAGGTGGGGCTGTACCTGGGCTCCACCGCTGTGAGAGGACTCTGGGCCCGAACGGTGGGCTTGGTGCCTTGTTCCAAGAATTGAAGTCATCAGCCTCGCGTGGTGGCGCACACCTGTAATCCCAACACCCAAGAGGCTGAGGCAGTAGGATCTTGAGTTGGAGGCCAACCTGGGCTACATAGGAGGACCTGATCTAAAAAAAAAAAAAAGCCAAGTGGGCCGGGGATTTAGCTCAGTGGTTCCGCCACCTGCCTCGCAAGCTCAAGGACCCAAGTTGGATCCCCGGTACCAAAAACAAAACAAACAAACAAAAGCCAAGTGTGGTGGCACACGCCTGTATTCCCAGCACTAGGGAGGCTGAGACAGGAGGATCTCCCTGAGTTCAAATCTACATAGGGAGACCCTGTCTTAAAGAAAACAAAAAAAGTCATTAATTTTGGTTTACTGTGACCTTGAGTAAGTCATGTCTTCAAGTGTTTCCTTCAGTTGGCATTGATTGAGCCCCTTCTCGGGACTAGGAACAAGCACTGGGTACTCAGCAGTGAATAAAACTGGTCCAGATGGGCTGGAGGGGCATGGCCCTGGGTCCATCCCTGACTTTAGGCTCTTAAGTGCTACTGAGGGGAGATGAGGAAGGGAAGATCAGCAGGTAAAATCTGGTAAGTCAGTGTCTGAAGGAGACTTGCAGAAAGTGACTGAGCAGACAGACAGAGCATGCCAGAGGGATGCTGGGAAGAAGAGCACAGCAGGAGAGGAAACAGCATGGACAAAGGTCTTGTGGCAGAGGCAGGGCAGGCCAGGGAGATAGCCAGGAGGCTGATATGGCTGGACCCCAGTGAGGAGGAGGAGCCGGTGTCTGGAGATAGTGACCCCGGGTCCGGCTAGTGCAGAGAGGGCCTGGAAAGCCGTTTGGGGTTTTATTCAGAGATGGAGCCACTAGAGGCTTGGGGCTCCACCTTCCAAATAGCTGGGTAACAGGCAGGCCCCACCACGCCCGGCTGGCTGACATTTTTATTCAATCATCCCAGCAGAAGCACAGCACGACCCAACAGTTACACGCGCACACTGACTACTGTACTGAGAACAAACCTTAGGTGGGTTGGGGCCAGAACCCAGGAGACACGTGAGACACCACTGTACTAATTCAGCAGGCACCGTTGGGCCCAGGCCAGGAAGTGCAGGGCGTGAGAAGACTGAGCTGACAGTTTCAAGCGGAGAGGAACTGCAGATGCTGCTGACAGCTTTCAGATGCAGGCTGAAGAACAGAGCTTTCTTTAGCTGAAATGGGGAAGAGTTGGGATGCTGCAGGTGAGCGGGTGACCGACACCTAGCAGGGGATGGTGAGGGGTGGCTAGACACAAACACCTGGGATGTGGGGGACCGGCTCCAGCTGGAGATGGGAGCTTGGAACCCTTGCACTGGTCCTGAGGTCCAGGCCCCAAGCACGTTGCCCATGGGGCTCCTGGGGAGCCTGTTAAAGCACTGCTTCCTGCCTCTCCCACCCCTCCGCAGGTGGTTGTGGGTGAACACAGCCACCCCAGCTCAGGGAACCCAAACAGCTGGCAACCTGAAGCCCATCCCCTTCAGGCCAATGTAGCAGTAAGGCATAATTTACATCCAGAAGCCCACCTTGGTGGAGCACGGCTGTCACCGAAGCACTCAGGAGGCTGAGGCAGGAGGATTGCTACCAGTGAAGGCCAGCCTGAACAACAGAGGGAGACTGTCTCAAAAAGCAAACAAAAACTAATTTATGGCCAGGGATTAAGCTCAGTGGTTCCACCACCTGCCTTGCAACCACAAGGACCTGAGTTCAATCCCTGGTACCGAAAAAAAAAACAAAAAAAACCCCATTAATTTATACGCAGTAAAAATTTCCCTTCCGTCTGACCAGTGTGCACAGTCCTGTCACCACCACTCGGGAAGGCCTAGAACTGGCATCTGGAATGTCTTCCTCTCCCCAGGAAGGTCCCCCTGCCCTCACTTTGCAGTCAGTTCCTTCCTCCTCCCAGCCCCCTTGAGCCACAGATTTGGTTTCTGTCCCTGTGGTTTTGCCATTGTTCCCAAACCATCGCAGGAATGAGACTGTGTAGCACCTGGCCTCTCAAGTGTTCCATCCACCATGGTGCTTTTGCAGCCATTGGTCCATTCAGGGTCTCCTTGCTTCTCACGACCGTGTCCCTCATATGGGTTGACCACAACTTACTTATTTATCCATTGATCAGGGTTATATATTTGAGTTGTTTCCAGTTAGGGGCTGTTATGAATAAACTCCTGTGAATAGTTGGACACAGGTCTTTGTGTGGACATAAGTTTGCATTTCTCCTAGGCATGTGGAGGTCACCTGCAGTCCCAGCACTCTGGTGGCTGAGGCAGGAGAATCGCTGACTGTTTGAGGCCAGCCTCAGCTATATAGTGAGTTCAAGGCCAGCCTGGGCTACTTAGCAAGACCCTGTGTCAAAAAACCAAAAATAGCAAAGTAAAACAAAACAAGAAAGTAAAAGAGACGGGCCCCACTTTGGAGCTTGGATTCCTTCTCCCCAGGGCAGGGCTGGGGAGATTGCATCAGGTCCTGGAGGAATTGTTCCTGGATGGAAACCAGCAGTAATCAGGCCCTTGGGCAAATGGAGAGGCCAGAGCCTGAGCCTGGAGGCCCTTGGCACCCCCAGGACCGTGGCACCTAGAGCAGACAGTTGTGCAGGCTAGGGCCGGTGCTGGGCCCACAGCTCCTCTTTCACCTGTGGTTATTTCTAAGCAACAAGACAAACCCAAGTTCCTTGTGACAATTTAGAAAAACAAGTAGGAAAATAAAATCACTTGCTTTATTTAAGACAAGGTCTCACTTTGTATTTCAGGCTGGCCTTGAACTTGCAGAGATCCTCCTGCCTCAGCCTGCTGAGGGCTGGGATTACAGGTGTGTGCCACCACTGATGGCTATAAAATTACTATTGTTACCATCTTGAGACAGAGGGGCTGAGGATGCATAGACACTTGCCTACCATGCTTGAAGCCCTGGCACCTTCCATCCCCAGCACCACAGAGTCATATAAAACACACCTTGAAAAAAAAAAAGACACACTGGGCTGGGGATTTAGATCAGTGGTGCTGCTGCCTGCCTCACAAGCTCAAGGTCCTGGGTTCAATCCCCAGTACCAAAAAACAAAAAAAACACACCAATGACTGCCACCCAAAACTCATTTATGACCTGCATT